>NW_006399757.1:4841033-4863648 GCF_000299155.1 Elephantulus edwardii | reverse complement strand
TTAGCCATCTGAATGTCGTCTTCGGTGAAGTGCCTGTTCATATCCTGTGCCCATTTTTCTATTGGATTATTTACCTTTATCTTGTTGTGGTGTTCAAGTATTTGATATTCGGTACTCTTATCTAGCACCCAAGCTGGAAGGCACCAGCTCTTCTTCTGTCATCCTTATTAATTGTCCAGCTTTCTTATTCATAGCAAGTGACTGAGAAGACCATCGCCTGCATCAGGTGCACTTTAGTCTTCAAACTGACAGTATTGCTCTTCAGTATTTGGGAGATGCTACCATAGTTTCCTGAATGAAACCTCCAGTAGCTTTTCAAAGTATCTGATAGAGAATCGGAATCAGTGTCTGATGGAGATTTTCCATCTTTCTGGTCACTTTTATCATTCTGCTGTTCTGTGCCAGTGAGTTGGAACTGACTCATAACATACCCTCCACTGGCATTTTTCTTTCTTTCTTTTTTAATATATTCAATGATTTATTCATCACAGATACCTTTTTTTTTTGTTTTGCGGGTTTTTTTTTATTGATATCTTAACAAAAGTTTACAGAAAACTTGAATTTCCATTCATTCATTGCATGGAAAGAGATTTCCAATCTTTCTCCCACAGAGCAGTTGGTGGATTCAAACAGTGAGCCATTGGGATGGTAGCACAGTGCCTTACCACAAGGCCAGCAGTCACCGAAATCAAGTGTTTTAAGATACAAAGTTAAAAGCATGCTAAACTGGAAAGGTTTCCATTTCTTCCCCACTCAGGTTGTGCATGCTTGCTCATTCTTCTTCCCCGGGTCCTGCCGGGAGAAGCCAGTGATCTGAAAACTGAAGCTATGTCAGCTGAAGCTTTTATTGGTACTTATTCTCCAGGTCCCCATCTGCTTTTAATCTTCAAACGCTCGGCTGAATGAACAGCTCTAGTATTTTTTTTTTTTTGCATGTCTTCCATTTTAAAATAAAAACTGAGAACCAAATGTAGTCCTTAAAATTAGTCTAAAGTAGACTCTTTCCTGTCTTTTATAGTTTTAGATTTGGAACAAAACCTCATCGACCCTTTATCGACCCAGCTGCCCCTCTTCTCCGGCTAACACCCATTCTCCTCTATCGCCCCCCAGTTTCAGCTGATAAATCATGAAAAGGTGACATTTAGAAATCAATGTAAGAAAAGAATATTTTGAAAACACAGTCATTTGATCAGCTTTTAAACGTATGATTTATCTAGAAGATAAGAGCAACGTATTTGAAGAGAACTTAAGCCTAAATTGTGTAATAGTCAAAATACTGCTCATTTTCTTTTTCTTCAAACATGTGCCTTTTTTTTAATGGTACAAAAGCACAGCAGATACTTAAGCTCCACAGAGAACAATGTGATAGGTTAGTTATACAAGATAATTTCCATACTTGAATTTTTTCCCAGCCTAAGGTTTTTCATAGATATCTAGATAGATATAGCAATATTTAAATATGTACATAATGCAGAATCCTTTCTGCTTCAATATTTGTAAAATGCTTTTCCATTTACAAAGCTGTTAAATATTCATTGCTTTTCAAAGCCTCACCACAGTTGAGTGAGAGTTGAATTCTTTGTACTGGTTCACAGGGTATGCCCGGAGGCACTGCAAGGCTGGCTGATTTGTCCACAGCTGCACCTAGGAACCAAGATTCAAATCCAAGGCCTCTGACTCCCAAGTCATTGGTCTTTTCACTACTTTAGCCCGGAGTTTCTCGTTTTTCAGTAAAGTGAACACATGGGTGGTACTCAGTTCCTGTGAGCAAAACATTTCCGTGATGGACACACTGCTTTGTGTTAAAGAACTGGCCGCCTCTCCCAGCAAACTCCACATCCTGTGTGCTCATTTTCTGAGTTTATTTACAAAATTTGAATACATGGTTTTCAGGAACAGAACCTTCCAATTTCCCCATCTTGTTGACATCTAGTCACTTTTTTATGTTTGGCATTTAGCAAATTTTTTTTTCTGCCCTCTTCTGTGAGTGCCCTTTGAGGTGGAATAACTGATCTAGACTGCTGCTCCGTGGGGTCAGTTGCCTCAGCCTCACAACACTACCCTTCCAGTTCCAGGCAAGAAACTTGATTAGATGGTAAATGAACCCTGCATAGAAAGTAGAATGCTCAGCATAGAAAAATTGGCATTGCAAAGGCCAGGGTTCTAGCCAATAATGCTAAAATGAGTCCAGTAGTGAGAAGTATTTTAATCCATGGTAGTAAAGTCTGAGGGCCCATAGGTCACCTCCAGAACTCTCTGATAAAGCCCATCTTCAGTTCACTTGAAGGGCCTGTCTGACATGAGTTAGTATAAAACTCCTTTGAGAGTAGTTGGGCTCTCCTCGGAATTGTGTTTCAGGAGGTTTAGAGTAGGATCCAGGATCTGATGTTTAACAAGCTCCCAGGTGATACCATTGCTGATGTCCATGGACCACCCTAGACACACACTGTCCCAGGCCCACCACCGTGGGAGCACTGGCAATCATGATGATGACTGGTTCGTTCAGTGAAGGTATTTCTGTTTCACACACAAATATTCAAGAAGCCAAGTGGTAATATATCAAAGTTTCTTATTTTCCAAATTTTTTTTAAATGGGATAATCTTAGAAAAAATTGCTTATAACAGACCACTTGCATGTTTTCTTTGAGTCTGAGAATCTAGAGACCTGTGTAACACAGACTCTTCTTTTTTATCCATAATCACTTGTTCAGTTTAACTGTTGGTTGAACTACATGTGGAAACTATTGTGTAATATCACATGCAAGCAAAATACTGCTGAAGGTCATTTAAAAATGGCTGGAACAGTGCATAGTGAGACAACTGCCAGAAGTTCAAGAAGCATTTAGAAAGTAAATAGAGGCTGTAGCACCAGGGATATCATTGCTGATGTCAGATGGATCCTGGCCGAAAGTAAGTAAGGAATGCCAGAGGAATGTCTGTTTGTGCTTTATTGACCATGCAAAGGCATTTGACAGTGTGGATCATAAGTTATGACTGACATGGAAAAGAATGGGAATCCCAGAGCACTTGATTGTGTTTCTCTGAAACCTATACCCGGACCAGGAGGCTGTTGTGTGAACAGAGCAGAGGAGCACTACATGGTTTAGAATTAGAAGGGAGTGTACCAGCGTTGTATTCTCTCTCCATACCTGTAGAGTCTGTATGTTAAGCAAATTATCTGAGAGGCTGGACTCTATGAGGAGGAGTGTGGCATCAGGATTGGAGGGAGACTCACCAATAACCTGTATTATGCAAATAACACAACCTTGCCTGCTCAAAGTGAGGAGGCCTTGAAGCACTTACAGTGCAATATCAAGGAACGCAGCCTTTGGTATGGATTGCAACCTCATGTTAAGAAAACAAAAATTCTTACCACTCAGTCAATAGGCAACATCATGATGGATGGAGAGGAGATTAAAACTGTCAATAGCTTCATCTTGCTTGGATTCACAACTAACACCCATGGTACAATTAGGAAAAAAATGAGACGCATTGCACTGGAAAAATCTGTAGGATCTCTCCAAATTATTTAGGAGTAATGAAGTCAGTTTCATGACTAAGGTGCATCTGATTCAGGCCATAGTCTTTGATTACTTGTTATGCATCCAAAAGTTGGAAAAATGAAGAAGGATGAGAGAAAAGGAATTGATGCCTTTGAGCTATGGTTTTGGAGAAGAGAGCTGAGCATCCATCCCATCGATGGCCAAGAGAATGAACAGATATGTCTTGGAGAAGGTGCAACCAGAGTGCTCTTTGGAAGCAAGAATGATGAAGCTTCACCTCACATACTTTGGGCATGTTGTTAGGAGGGGCTATTCCTTGGAGAAGGACATGATGCTGGGAAGGGTGGAGGGTTGGCAAAGGAGAGGAAGACCTTTAACGAGGTGGATTGACATGGTGACTGCTGCAGTGGGATCTTGTGTGTCAGGAAGTGTGAGGATGGCATAGGATAGAGCCGGATTCAGATCTTCGGTTCATAGGGCCACTATGAATCATACTCTACTCAGTGGCACCTAACAACAATAACAACATATTAAAAATTCAGATACCTAGTTTAGGTAGACTCCTTTTGGATACTCTTTCAGAATTCCAAAGGCGTACTGGTGGCATAATGTGTTATCCGTTGGGCTACTAAACCCAAAATGTGACCTGGTGGTCTAGTGGTTCTAGTCTACCAGCATCTTTGAGAGGTAAGATTGACAATCTCCTCCTATTCCTAGTCTCAGAAGTCTGAGGTAGCATTGCTGTAAGTCAGAATCAAGTAAATAGTGTTAGATTTGGGTTTTTCGGTTTTTTATTTTCCCTGCATCACATCAGGCTGACAGTGTCCTGGAGGTGGACAAGGGAAATGTCCTTGAACTCCACCCCAAGTTCCTTACTAGCCTTTCCTGTAAGCTGGCCAATCTGGGTTTGTATGGGCTCCTAGGACAGGTGAACATTTGGCCAGGCTCTTGGGTGTGCATCAGGGTCTTATAATGAGGGCTATGGTTGTGCCAATGCCTGTATTATTTTATTAAGCTTCACAGCAATTCTATGATCCAGATAATCCTAAAATTCCCATCTCACCTTTTAAGTGGACACAGCTAACTCTGTACCAAAGCATTCTCATGAACATCTTCTGAGAGCATTAAGTGAATAACCAAGGGGATAGATGTTGTTAGTGCCTTTGAGTTACAACCAACTCAGAGCTCACTCTGCAGTGGGTTTTCAGAGGCTGTGCTTTTCACAGGAAGAGATTACCTGTCTTTCTCCCTTACAGCATCTGGTGGATTTGAACTGATGGAGAGGCTGGGACAGTGAGGAGATTGCCCATCTTTGTCCTGCAGAGCTGCTGGTGGATTCTGAGTGCCTTTGGGTTGACAGTGCAGCTCCTTACCACCGTGCTCTTAATCTTCCAAATTCAAAAGCTGGTTCATCCTTCTCCTTTGTCTTGATCCAGTCAGCAGCGTGTTCTGATATGATTTCCTTAAAAATGCCCCCTTCTCACTGTAGCTATTACTTTCATCAGTAAATGTTTTGGTATGACAGTTTTACTCTTTCATATAAGGACCCCTCTGAGCCAGAATTGATTTAATGGTACACAGCTCTTTTAATAGAGTGTCATAATTTTTAATGGTGGCCTAATGGTAAGAAAGTTGCATTGCACTCCCAAAGGTGGTGGTTGTTATGTGCCGTCGAGTCGCTTGCAACTTATAGCGACGCTATGTACAACAGCCCTAAACTCTGCTCTATCCTCTGCCAATCACACTGCCTCTGACACACCCACCACATTACCCCAGTCACTGAATCAATCCATCTCCCAGAGGGCCTTCCCCTCCTGTGCTGTCCCTCCACCTTACCAAGCATGATGTCCCTCTCCAAGTATGGATTGAGCCTCAATGTCAAAAAGACAAATATTCTCACCACTAGACCAATTGGCAACATCAAGATGGATGGAGAAGAGATTGAGATTGTTAACAACTTTAGTCTGCTTGGCTCCACGGTCAACACTCTTGGCACCAGTAGCCAGGAAATCAGAAACGTATTGCAATGGGAAAGTGTGCTGTTAAGGACCTCTCTGGGGTACTGAAGAGCAGTGGTGTCACTCTGGAGGCTAAAGTGCGTCTGGTACAGGCCATGGTCTTTGCAATCACTTGTTATGCGTCAGAGAGTTGTTCAATGACTAGGGAGGACAGAAGGAGAATTGAAGCCTTTGAGCTGTGGTGCTGGAGAAGAGTGTTGAATGTACCATGAACTCCTGAAGGTACACGGTTCAAATCCACCAGCAGCTCTGCAGGAGAGAGATGATGGGTGATCTCCTCTTGTGTGATTAAATGCCTCTGAAAACCCCCTGGAGGGTCAGCTCTGGGTCAATTCAGACTTGAAAACACACAACAACAACACAGCAATGTCCTTCACCATTTATAATAGTTTATGTCTATGAGGAACTTCACTTAAAAGAGACAATGATTTGCAATTTCATTTGGTAATAAAGGATCCTAGAGAAATTAGTTGATAATGCAGAAGTAGTCTTAAGGTAGCTAACACATTTTCTAATTTCTTAAAAATAGGTCTGAAAAGTCATTAACCTTTGTTGTTGACTCAGCTAACACTCCAGCAGGTTTTCAGAGGCTGTAAATCCCATAGGAGCTCTGGTAGCTTAGTGATAAGGAGTTGTTTTGCCAACTAAAAGGCACTTATTTCGAATCCACCAGCAGCACTGGAAAGATGGGCAGTCTTTTCCTGTGTGATCTACTGCCTCTGAAAACCCCCTGGAGGATCAACAGTGGGTCGGTTCCTACTAGATGGTGCATCACAACAACAAATCCTGTGGGTGGAGATTGCCTATCTTTCTCCCAGGGAGCAGCGGGTGGCTTCCAGCCACCTGGCAGTACAACTCCTTACCCACTAGACCACCAGAGCGCCTTTAGCCTTTACTGAACTAAAAACTAAAAGAAAGGTACTCACCCATCCTTCTCTAGCTACAGTATTTCTGCTAATACTTAATATTATTAAATTTAAGATCAGAGAAAGACAGGAGTACCCTCAGCAAGACAGACCCAATGACTATAACGATGGATTTAGACATATTAGAGATTGTAAGGGCGGTACAGGATAGGGTGAGGTTCAGATCTGTTCATAAGAATTCAATATGAGTTGTAATTGACTTGAGTACACTCATCCACAAACTTTCTGTGCACACTGTTTGTGCATATGCACATTGAAGGAGCCCTAGTGGTAACATATCACTGCTACCCATGAGGACGGTGTTTCAGATCTACCAGAGCCACAGGTCAAAGACTAGCAGTAAGGATTTACATCCTTGAAAACCTGATGGGGGCTTGCCATGAATCAGAATTTACTTCATGGCAGCCTGTTTATATATATATGATTTTTCATAATAAGTTCAAATCTTTTATTTCTTCTCATGTGTGTGTTTTTTTTCCTGGAAGTTCTATCTATTCTTATTAATACTATATTGAATCTGTGCTCCCAAACCAAAATCATGTGGTTTTCACCCACCAACCTCTCTATGGGAGAAAGATGAGCAGTCTCCTCTCATCCAAGTTATTGCCTCTGAAAACCCCCTGGAGGATAAGATGTGAGTTCGTCCACAGCAACACCAATAAGGTAGGGCACTCTCATGGCCTAGTCCACAGGGAGTCACACTGTCCCAAAGGTGATTTGAATCCCCCAGAGGTTCCAGTGGGGGAAAAAAGATAAGCAATCTTTCGTGCAAGGTATAGACTCAGAAACTTACTGGTAATCACTTCCGACTCTACAACAGTGAGGGAATGGGCAGAATTCTCTGTTGCTGTGCTGCTTTGAATTATGCCAGTATTTACCTTATATGTTTTGGTGCATTAATGTTCATTGCAGTTGTTGAGTGCCATCAAGTTGACTTATAAGAACCCATGTTTAATAGATCAAAACTTTGCTCCATCTTGTCCCTTCTTCATTATGATAATATAAATGTTGAGCTAGAAAAGAATTTGTTTTTCCAAGGAGATATTTTAAGATTCATGACAGCATGAGTGCCTCCGTGCTTCCCTTATCTATGGCACTACTTGTGTTTTTTGCCATTTTGCTGTGATTCTGAAGTTAAAAGTTACATTTGCAAAAAAAGAACACATTAAAGATAAAGCAACCATATGCCAACAGCAGCTCCCAGCTGACTATCCATTTTCCAGTCATTTTGGGGGCCAACTTGGGGGGTTGTTTTGTATTTGAGATGCTGCAGGAGATAAAGCTATGACAGCAACTTTATGAGTCTACAGTTTAGTTGAAGATGTAAAAAAATATACTCACAAGACACAGAAGGAGAATGCTTGATTGCAATGGCAGAATTCATGTGTAGCATTTCTATAGATGTCTGTCCCTCTAGAACTTCATAGACAGACCAAGTCTCATAACAAACCCATTGTCCTTGAGGCAGTTCTGACTTGGAACAACCCTCTGTTGGGTTTCTGAAACTGTAAATCTCTAAGAAGAGACTGACTTCTCATTCGCCAACTACATGCTGGTGGATTTAAAACATCAGCTTTAGGGAGCTCTGGTGGCCTAGTGATAAGAAGCTGCACTGCAATCCCCAGAGGGACGTGGTTTGAATCCACCAGATGCTCTGCTGGAAAAGGAGGGGCAGTCTCCTCCTGTACCAGTCAGAGCTAATTTGACGGTACACACACAAATATTAATAAAAGAGAATAAAACATCAGTTTTTTGGTTAGCAGCCCAACACACAGCACACTACACATCAGAGTCCTTAATAGAGGCACAAGGAACTACCTTTAAATTTGGACAAATTAACCACTGTATTCTAATCTACACAAATTTTATTAAAATTTAACTTCACAAGGCAGGTGAGGAGTGATGTCTGCTAATAACTCAAAACTCAAGAAACCTATTGCCATAGACTTAGAACCAATTCATAGCTGACCTTCCATTGGGTTGGGGTTTTTTGTTGTTGTGATTGTTTTAATTTATTTTCTACTAGCTTATTTATAAAATTAAAATACAAATTTGAACAAATGCTTTCAATTTCGCTCACCCTTCCACCCATCAACTTGTACAACCCAATGATTAACTCCCCCCTACACACACATTCTCATCCCTCTGCTTCCAGCCTCTCCCACCCCTGTTGGGTCCTTATACTCATTTTACAATAATGGTTTTATATAATGTTTATCCTTGTGGGACAGAGTTAGTTCACTCAGCTTAATGCTCTCCAGTCCCTCCTAAGTTAAGTAATAATTTACAAAATCATTGCTCCTACATGCTGCATAGTATTCCATTGTGTGAATGTACCATAATTTCTCAGTCCATTCATTTGTGGTTGGACATTTGGGCTGTTCCCATGTTCTTGTGATGGTGAATAATGCTGCTGTGAACATTGGTGTACGAATCTCAGTGTGTGTCTCAGTTCTCATATTCTCAGGGTATATTCTGAGTAGTGGAATAGCTAGGCCAAATGGAATGTCTATGTTCAGCTTTTGAGGAAGCGCCAAGCTGCCTTCCAGAAAGGAACTCTTATACATAGTTGCTGGAATTGTAAAATAGTATATCCTTTGGGTGCTTGAGACTGTAAACAACACAGGAGATTGCCCATCTTTCTCCCAGGGAGAAGCTAATGAACTTGAACCACCAGATAGTACATACAGCCTTTAAATTAGCAGCACAGCTCCAATCAGATTGTGCCATCAGAGCTCCTAATAATAGCTACTTGTACTCAAAGTACCTCACCTTTCATTTTTAAAAAATAGAATAGCTCTCAAAGAGCTATAAGCCAGGTGTAAAGATGGTTCCCAGAGTTTAATAATTTACACTCAGCCATATTAGCATACTTGATAGAACTGTGAGATTGACTTTCCTGACTGAGTCCACACCTAGTGGCTCTTTTCAGCCTGATTTACCCCGCATCACCTCATTTTTGGGGGTAGGGTTATTTTGTTTTTAAATTTTTATGTCAAAATTCATGTACAATGTGTTTCAAACTTTCCTTCATTCACATTTTGTTTCATACAGTCATTCTCATACACTGTGTTTTATGAAATCAATCACCATTGAACGTTACCCGCCATTACACCGTCTTGTCAGGTTCACGCTGGATCTTTCCTATTTCCTTTACCCACTCCCTCCACCCACCAAATTGTTTGACCTTGTGATATCACCCCTGCCCACCTCACTCCCTATACTTGTACCCCTTCCTCCCTTGGACCCTGATACACATTTTACAAGTTATCCTTCTATTTTTACAATAATGGTCTTATGAAGTATTTGACTTTTGGAGACTGAGTTAGTTCACTCTCCCTGATCTCCACTCTCTCCCAAGTTATGTAGTATTTTTCTCAATCCTTGCTCCTGATTGCTACCTAGTATTCCGTCATGTGAATGTACCACAATTTCAGTCCATTCAGTTGTGATTGGATATTTGGGCTGTTCCCATGCCCTTGCAATTGTGAATAATCCTGCTATGAACTCAGCTATTCCACTGCCAGGAATATACCTCAAGGAAATAACATGTTTTTAATTATCTCCCAGGAAATTATTATTCAATCCATTGTAGAACCATGAGGAAAAGAGAGATACTTGGACTCTCAGGTGGTCTTTGATTTTAGCCTTTGTTCATTCATAGAACATACATTTTTGGTCTTTGTGCATACACAAATTCCATAGATGACACAAATGATTTATACTCAACAACTAATGTGCTGTTTAAGGAGACTGAGAGTCCCTGCCCTTTTGAACATGTATGTGTGTGTGTGTACATAGAATCTGTTGTTTGAAGAGAAGTACTGCAGTAGAACCTATTACCATAAAGATTGCATCCCAGGAAACACTATAGAGTGTTTCTGCGCTATGGCTCATGAGATCACCATGAATTTGCATCATCTCACTGGCAGGGGGTCATAGATAACTGTGTGCACAGCCTTGGGGAGGTAGTTCTGGCCATTGCTAGCTAATCAAGAGAGAAGCACTCAGGAAACATTCCATGAAGAAAATGCATATTCAAACATCATGACATATGCCATGAAAGAAAATGAGTCTGCCGTACAAGTGTGTGACTGGGACCTTATTTAGACAGGAGAGTGAGAGCAGGCTTCTCTGTGTGGGGTCACTAATTTTAGCTAAGAGCTTGGGGATGTGTTGATGACAGCCAAGAGAAGAGTTGCAGGGGTGAGTTCCAGGTAGAGAAAACTGCATGTGTGAAAGCAGGACTGGGCAAAGGACTGCTGGAGCATAAGTCAGTGAAAGGAGTCAGCAGGGCCTTATAGAATGAATAAGATTTGGGAATGGAAGTACACTAAGAAGCCAGTAGAGGCTATAAGCAAGAGAAAAGTGATCAGGTTTGTGCTTTCAAATAGTCCCTTAGCGGCATATGTGAGATTATGGAGAAATAGGTAAGAAACGGAACTAGGGAGCAAGAATAAGTTGAAGGAGAATATTAATGTAATGTTGGCAGTGATAGGGGCTTGGACAAGTGTGGCATTGTCCAGTATGTAGGAAATTTGAAGCATTAGCAGAATACTTTTGGGTTAGCACAGATAGAATTTGATGATTGACCAGAGAGAGAGAGGGTCAAGGATGGACTGTAAATAATTGCACAGTGGCTGGAATTATTTTACTTACCTATGAAAAGAAAATAGTGAATACAGTTTCCTTACTGATCTATCGAAAAAGTAGGAGAGACAAGTTTGGGACTGAAGAACAATAATTCAGATGTGAGCTATATTATGTGGAGATGTCTATAGATGTAGCCAAGTAGAGTTGTCAGTTTGGTATCTGGATACTGAGATTTGGAGCTGTAAAAAAAAGTGTGGGTGAGATATTCACATTTAGAAGTTGCAGGTATCTTGGATGAAAATTTCTAATGAGAAATGATGAAATCTCTTAGGGAGCATGTGCTGTGGAAAGTGGAAAAGGTTGTGAAGCATCAAATTTATGGGTCAAGTGGAAGAGAAGCTCAAAGAACAAAGCAAGGTTAGTTGGTGTCATGGCAACCAAAACAAAACAAATTACCTCTTCCTTTCAGAAGAAGACTCTGTGAATGCTGATTACATAGGTATTATGTCAAGTGTGGTGAAGAATGAGCAGTGTTCCTAGATTTAGCATCAGATAAGTACAGTTTTGCAGAATTATTGAGTGTGTATGTGTAAAGGAAGAACAAGGAGACATGAGGCAGGGAGATGTGTATATACAGACAGCTGTTCTGAGATCGTGGATGGTATGTAGAGTGTGGAGGGAACAGGAGTGTAAGATTGATTTTTCCTGATAGTAGATATGAAAGCTTCCTCATATTCTCTAAATCTGTGTCTTCTATCATCTTCATCTGGATCTAGCTCAGACTCTTATCTGTATTACCAGTCTCACCCTTGCCTCCCTCCCTACTTCAAGTCTACTTGCACATAAGCCAGTGTGATCTAAATGAAACCCGAATTCAACCACATCACATCTCTGCTCAGTGGCTGTAGGACCACAGGATCTAGTTCAAGCTCCTCACTATCCCACAAGGCCCTCTGTGGGTTTACTGTTGTCCAGATCTAGGGCCTTAGCTTTTACCGCTTCCAGTTTGTACTTTATACTGCAAAAGTGTCAAGCTGCCTAACTTCCTGTATACAAAAGTCTGCTTCTCACATTTGTTCATTTGCTTGTATTACCTCCTCTGCCAAGAGGCAGGTTGAGGTTGATATTACCTCAGCAGTTACGAGGTTGATACTGCCGCATCCTTGAGAAAGAGAATAAACGTTTGCGAGGGGGAGGGGTGTGGGGCCACATAGTGTGCAGAACAGGATGGGTGGATGGGTGTGACAATGGGTGACATTTACTAAAACCACAGTCTCTGAGATAGCTTATATTATTTTGCAAAACTAACTTTCAGATATAAAATTGAGAAAAAATTTAATCTAGCATAAAAGCAATATTCCTCTCATACATTTTTCTCATATTGCAGACATTTTTCATTGATTCCTCACCATTCACTCTTGTAAAATGGTTAGTGTAAAATGGTTCACAAAGTGACCAGCAGTATCTCCTGGGAATTTGTTAGAATTTCATAGTGTTGGGTCCCACCTCAATTTTATTCAATCATAAATTCAGAAATTGGAGCCCAGCTATTTGAATTTTAAAGGTACTCTCTAAGTGATTTTGATGAACACACGTATTGAAGAGTCACTGGTCCAAGATAGTCTTGAAACTTCTTTGCCACTGACTAGAGACTCCCTGGTACCACAGTGATTAAAGGCACCTGCCAACTGAAAAGCCCTTTGCATTATGTGCCATCAAGTTGGTCAGCCTCACTGCTGACCCTCCAGTGGGTTTTCAGAGGCTATAAATTACAAGAGACGAGATTGTCCATCTTTCTCTCTTGGAGCAGCTGGTGGATTAGAACTCCCTACCATTTGGTTGGAAGCACAACTCCCTATCCACTAGGCCATGAGAGCTCCCTGACTGAAAGTTCATACCCACTAGCTACTCAGCAGGAAGAACATAGAACACTCTGCGTCTGTGAGGATTACAGCCTTTCAAGCCCTGTGGGGCAATTCTCTTCTGTCCTTTTAGGGTTGCTGTGAGTCAGAATCATCTCAGCTTTAAGAATATGTACTGATGGTGTAGTTAAGTGATATTGTGTCACTATACAATTCCTAGTGATCTGTGAGAGTTTTCTAGGCTGTAATATTTATAAGCACGAGCCCTGGTGGCACAGTGGATCAAGCGTTGGTGTGCTACCCAAAAAGTATATGATTTAAATCTATCAGCCCCTTCAGGAGAAAAATGAAAATCTGCTTCCATAAGGATTCATAGTTCTAGAAACTCTAAGGGTCAGTATTATTACTCTGTCCTCCAAAGTCCCAGTGAGTCCAAATCTGTTCACCCGCTGTGGTTGTGACTCTTTACAGGAGCATGTTCTAAGTTCTTCAGAGCCACTACGTGGATTCACACTGACAACCTTTCAGGTAGCTGTCAGTCTCATAGCCATTGCCTCAATTCTGACTCCTGACAAGAGACAGGGAGTTGATTAGGAATCTGGGGAGCTTTCTGGGGAAAAGTCTGCCTGCTCCTAAGAAGGATCTCAGAAAAGGAATATTACTTCTAAATTTATCAGTATATTGTCATGTCAGGCTTCAGCACTCTCGGCACCAAAAATGGCACCAGGTAAAGGTGAAGCCAACGTGCTGAAAAAGGTGAAGTTGGGAGATATATGGCAACTTGGTCTTTTAAAATTTCACAGATTCATGGGCCAGCTCTGGAATCTTAATGTTAGCTAATGTGTTTCCTTATCCTGTTTGAATCAATTCTCTGTTTAAAAATAATAAACCTTTTCTATTTATTTATTCTTTACATAATGTGTGCATGTATTTATTCCTAAATGCTGTGGTGAGGTTGTTTGTTTGTTTGTTTGTTTGTTTTTAAATGGCACTAAATGGTAATTAAAATTTTTTACTGCGGTTTTTTTGAAACCTAGGCGTCCCATTCATTTCTCTTCAGCATCCAAATAATGCTGCTAGAAGCTCTCTTCCTATAGTTCCAGGAGTTCCTCCCCAAGTACTCTGAGGAAACCAAAAGGAATACTATGTATGTTTTCCTCATTTCTGCCACACTGTCACCTGCCTGCTCACTCAGCTGTCACGCTAGTCTTTCGCCCTGCTGCAGGTCACCCCTTGCTGTCCTGGAGTGAAGGAGAATGCAGATGCCATCCTTCTGAGAACCCAACACCAAGTGCTCCACAGACCCCATTTCTAAAGGGTACTTTTCTCCTGTATGTCAAGTCTGACCCCAATTTTCTGGAGTCACCTTCACTTTCCCACCTACTCATGTCATCGACCCTGTCCTGCTGGCTCAGACAAGTCTAATTTCTTACTTCTCAAAAAGGAAGCAGTTTTCATTTCATTTTAGTGTTCCACCCACGAGGAAGATTGGTATTTATAATGCAGAGCTCATTAGCTGTCTAAATTCTACTTCTATTCCAAACGTACCATTTGTTGGCATAATTTCTCTATGATCAAAAATTTCTAAAACTGTTTTTGTCCAAAAAAAGATAATAGTAGTCATTTTTCCTCAAAATGAATTCAGTCCTCACTTTGACTATAGTATATCTCTACTGTTAGCTAGCATTTTTTTAAAAAATCAAGAAACTGGATTTTTATTAGACTAGCCTGTTATACAAGACCCAGTGCTCTCTTGAGAATAAAGGGATGCAGCTATATGGGGATGCTTGAAACTCAAACTGCATCTAGAGCCACCACGGCTTTTCAGGAAGAGTGGTACAACTAGAACGCAAGGACTATTGCATTAGATGGTCATTGGGGGTTAGGAAACAGACATAACTTACCTTTCCCTCTGCAGACAGAACTCGTGTATTCCTGTGTGAGTTGTCAACCCCGCTCAAACTCTGTTTCTGCATCTGCCCATTCATTTCCCTAATACTAATTGGCTCATTCTTTCCATATCCCCAGGAGAGAAAGTTTGATCAGACTAGCTCATCACTGTGTATGAGCAGAGCTCTTCACACAGATGACTTCACAGGTCACTGACCCAGCTGGAATGACTCCCTTGGGTCAGGTGACAACCCCTGGTCTAATGGGCTTTAGTGACAGAATTGAGGTGTGCGTGAGGGACAAGGTCACAGGGTAAATCACAAAGCTCCTCTTCCTCAGGGAATATACTCAGACTGTGTTGTCCTTCTAACTGAAAGGTCAGCAGTTCTAATACAGCTGCTCCATTGGAAAAAGATAGACAATCTCTTCCCATAAAGATTTACAGCCTCTGAAAACCTGATGGAGTGTTGCTGTGAATCAGAATCAACTCAGTGGCAGTGGTTTGATTTTTAGCTCCTTGAGCAGAAGTTGTGGTTACGGAAGTTTTCCCTAAAAGGAACCTGACCATAACTAGAGTGATTATTCAGTGTGGTCAAAGAGAATCATGTATATATCCCATAGGGAACACAAGAGAGGCTTGATTTTTCTTTTGTTTTGTTTTGTTTTGTTTTTATAATAGCCAACCACAAATTGAGATACTTGGGAGTGAACCTAACTAGAGACGCAAAAGACGTGTACAAAGAAAACTATAGAACATTTCTTCGAGACACAATACTTAAATAAATGGAAAAATGTGCCCTGTTCATGGATAAGAAGACTCAATATTGTGAAAATTACAATCCTACCAAAAGCAATCTACATGTTCAACATAATCCCAATGCAGATACCAAATTAATTTTCCAAGGATATCAAAGGAAAATTGTCAAGTTTATTTGTAGAGGAAAGAGTCCCCAAAGAGGCAAAGAAAGCACTTCTGAAAAACAAAATTAAAGTGGAAGGCATAGCACTCCCTGACCTCAAAACCTACTCAGAGGTAGTAACCAAAACAGCATGGTACTGATAAAATGGAAGGCACATAGACCAATGGAACAAAATTGAAAACCTAGATATGGACCTCTCTATCTATGGTCAACTAATATTAGAAAAGGAAATAAAACCTATCAAATGGGGGATATGGCAACCTCTTCGACAAATGGTGCTGACAAAATTGGACTGCTACTGCAGAAAGCTGAAACAGGATCCACATCTCACACCATACACAAAAATCAACTCAAAGTGGATCAGAGACCTAGGACTAAAGCCCAAAACCATAAAATTATTAAGAGACAAACTTGGATCAAGCTTAGAAGACCTAAAAGACCTTAGAAGACTGCCAAATATAGCCAGAAATGCACAATCTGGAGAAAATAAAATTGTTGATTGGAACCTTCTGCAGATTAAATCTCTGTGATCTTCAAAAATTTTTTCAACAGGGTGAAAAGAAAACCTACTGCTGAACAAACATTTGGTAATACTATCTCAAACAAGGGTCTCATAACAAAAGTTTATAGAATACTACTGGGACTCCACAAGAAACAGACTGATAACCCAATTACAAAAAGGACAAACGACATGGAAAGATTTTTTCACAGAGGAAGACATTTGGATGGCCTACGGACACATGAAGACATATACTCAAAATCACTGGCAATGAGCAATGCAAATCAAAACCACAATGAGATACCATCTCACTTCAGTAACAGTGGCAAAGTTTAGGAGGGCAGAAAGTAATAAATGTTAGAGAGGATATGGAGAGGTGATACAGACATTCTAGAAGATAGTGTTTCATTTCCTCAAAATGTTGAACAGAAAAACTCCATATGACCCAGCTATTCCATTGCTTAGAATATACCCGAAGGAAGGTAGAACTGGATGCTGACTTTTAATTCATGACAGATCTCCATATTTACATTTTAGCAAGTTTTCCTTTCTAAGCCTTCGTTCTTTCATCTGCGAAATCGAACAGTTCATCTTCACAATTTTTAGGGATTTTCTTTATGGGCACAGTAAGCTCAAAGCTTTCAGCTCTGGGTTTATAGAATATCTAAACCCCTCTTGTTGACTTTGTTGTTGTTTTTAAACTCATGAGACCATATGTGTTACAATGTAGATCAGCTCCACTGAGTTTTCTTCATTTTAATCTTCACAGAAGCAAATCACTAAGCCTGTTTCTTCTTTGGTGCCAATGGACAGGCTCAGTCCACCAACCTTTTACTTATCAGCCAAGTGCAAACCATGTTCTCTACCCAGGACCTTGGACCCCTCTTAGGAAAAATAATGCAAAATTATATGCTTGGCCATCTTGTAGTTTCCTCTTGATATTTGAAACTAAATTTCCTTCATCTTGTATGTATTTACTTCTGCTTCAATTCTTAAATTCTGTGGTTTCTTTTTGGTCCATGTTTTTAGTTCTATCTGTTAGGCAGTTCATCTCTTAGGGAAACACAAGAGCTTCATCGATCATGTTCTTCCCATTCTCCCTTCCTATGACCTTCTTAGACCATCTCTTGTTCCACATAAAATCATCTGTCTTTCTCTGTATAATTTTTTTTTCCTGTTTTTATAGGTTTTGTTCCTGCTTATATAGATTTTTACCCTAACTCACCTTTGTTGTAGAGGTAGGTATCATTTAATGAATAAGTAAATAAGTGAACAGAACAAAACCCAGTATGTTCATGTCACACCTGGCCACGCTCTATTTTGAGCAGGACATCATCCCTCAATGGAACACACATTAGGAAAGATATAAATAGAATACAATGCATTTTCCAACACCATTTCCTTACTGGTTGTAGTAAAGAGGACTAACTTTAAAAATTAATATATTGATGTTTTCAGTTTGGTGGCTTGCTGTGTCTCCTTCAACCTTTTGATCTTGATATTCCTAACATTGAAGATAAGGAAACTAAACAACTGAACTCTATTTGCTTGAATGAGGGAGTTTGAGATCTAAACATAATGATTGAATGTCTGTAAAACCACATAGCACAGTGTATAATTTTTCCCCTTACCCGTCAAATTGCCAGCATTTTAGAGATTTTTGCCTCAGATATTGCTACAAAGATACTGTGCATGTTTGCACCTATCAGCTAGCAACTTTTAAAAGCATAACACATTAACACTCTTTAGGAAATGCTTTAAGGAAGCTCTCACTTTAGTAAATAGGTAAGAAGAAGACAAATTAGTGTAGCATTAGTGAAATTATATATGTTTGCCTGTGGACCCAGAAATTTCACTTCCTGGAACTGACTTTAAAGATATAACCTCCAACCTAAATGTTAAAATGCTTATACACAGAGAGGTTATTTATTGTGACATTGTTTGAAATACCAGAATGTTAGAAACAATCTAGAAACACAGAATAATCTATGAAACATACTACAAGTGAAATGCAGTGAAACTATAGAATTGAATAGGTTAATGTCTTTGAACTGATGTGATATCCAGGATATATAAAAATGAAAAGCACTAAAAACTTTGGCAAATGTCAAAAATTGTAGAGGGGCTTCAGGCCTTTTGTTCATTGAGTCATGCTCGACTCAGTGGCAGTCAACAACAGCAACAAGTACTAATGAGTATTTTATTACTGTTATTGTTGTTGTTATGTGCTGTCGAGTCACCTGCAACTCATAGTGACTCCACATAAAACAGCCCTAAACCCTGATCTATCCTGTGCCAATTTCACTGTCTCAAACATACCTACCCCAATTACCCCAGTCACTGAATCAATCCACCTCATTGAGTGTCTTTCTCTCCTGCACTGTCCCTCCACACTTCCAAGCATGATGTCCCTCTCCAAGGACTAGTCCCTCCTTGTAACATTTCCAAAGTATGTCAGAAGAAGCTTAAGAATCCTTGCCTCCAAGGAGCAGCCTGATTTAACTCTCTCCAGGATGAACCTGTTCATTTTCTTAGCAGTCCATTCAATATTCTTCTCCAGCACCACAGCTCAAAGACATCAATTCTCCTTCTATCCTCCTTGGTCATTGTCCAACTCTCTGATGCATAACAAGTGATTGCAAAGACCATGGCCTGTATCAGGCGCACCTTAGTCTCCTGAGAGACACCATTTCTCTTCAGTACTTTGGAGAGGTCCCTAACAGCTGACTTTCCCATCACAGTCCATCTTTTAATTTCCTGTAGAGCCAAGCAAACGAAAGCTGTTAACAATCTCAATCTCTTTACCATCAATACTGATGCTGCCAATTAGCCCAGTGGTGAGAATCTTTGTTTTCTTAATGTTGAACCTCAATCCATATTGAAAGCTGCAGTCCTTGATCCTCTGCAGCAAGTGCTTCAGATCCTCCTTAGTTTCAGCAAGCAGGATTGTGTCATCTGTATAACTCAGATTGTTGATGAATCTTCTTCCAATCCTGATGCCTTCTCCTCATACAGCCGAGCCTCCCTGATAATCTGTTCTGCTTATAGGTTGAAAAGGTATGGAGACAGGACACATCCCTGGGTACACGCTTTCCAATTTTGAACCATACCGTATTTCCTTGCTCTGTTCTGAAAACTGCCTCCTGGTCCAAGTATAGGTTTCACATTGGCACAATTAAGTGTTCTGGGATTCCCATACTTCTCAGAGTCAGCCACAGTTTGTTATGATCCACACAGTCAAATGCCTTTGCATAATCCATGAAACACAGATAGACATTCTTCTGGTACTCCCTACTTTCAACCAAGATTCATCTAATATTAGCTACGATATCCCCAGTACCATGACCCCTTCTAAACCCAGCCTAAACTTCTGGCAGTTCTCTGTTGAGGTGCTGTTCCAGTCGTTTTTGGATAATCTTCAGCAGAATCTTGCTTGTGTTATCACTGATATTGTTCAATAATTTGCGCACTCTGTCAGATCACCTTTCTTTGGAATGGGAACAAATATAGATTTCCTCCAGTCAGTTGGCCAAGTGGTTGTCCTTATTATCAAGATTTCTTGACACAACTAGGTGAGCACATCTAGGGCAGCATCTGTTAGTTGAAATACATCCAACTGGTATACCATCAATTCCTGGGGCCTTATTTTTTGCCAATTCCTTCAAGGCAGCTTGAACTTCTTCCTTCATCATCATAGGCTCTTGCTCATATGCTGTTTCATGAAATTCTTGTGTCTGTCAATTCCTTTTGGTTCAATGACTCTGTATACTCTTTCCATCTTTTAATACTTCTTGGGCCATTTAATATTGTGCCCAAAGCATCCTTAAGTATAGCATCTCGAGGTTTAAACTTGTTCTTCAGTTCCTTGAGCTTAAGAAATGCTGTATTAGGCTAGTAAAAAAAAAAAAAAAAAAGAAATGCTGAGCGAGTTCTGCCCTTTTGATTTTCTGACTCCAACTCCTTGCACATTTCATTGTGATATTTTACTTTGTCATCCTGCACTGCCTTTTAAAATTTTCTGTTCAGCTTTTTAATATCTTGAATTTGTCCCTCTGCTTTGGCTTCTCAGTGCTCTATTATATATTATATAAGCAAGTGAGAGAAATAATACACATTTACCTCATTTGAAGAAAGAGAAACACAGCAGACAAAAATAAAAAGATATTCACAGAGAAGGTTTTTTATGTACACAGGGATTTGGTTTTAAGATCTCATTCATAGGTTTTATCCTCTCATGGTTGCACGTATTTGGCTACGTTTGCAAACCTTTTTATGCCATCGGCTGGGGCTGCTATGTTTGTTCCCATTTTGTCTCTATGATTGATATGGGTTTGGATTCTACCTCTAGGTCTCAGATGCTCTTTGAGTTGGGTATTGTATATGATGTGAGATGTAGATCTGTTTCTGTTTTCTGCAAGTAGGTGTCCAGTTTTGTCAGCACCATTTGTTAAAGAGGTTGTTGTTTCCAAATTTAAGGAGTTTGGTTTCCTTGTCAAATGACAATTGACCATAGGTGGATAGTTTGAATTCTGGGTTTTTTATTCTGTTCCATTGATCTATGTGTCTGTGTTGTACCAATATCATGCTGTTTTGATTATTATGGCTGTGTCATAGGTTTAAGGTCAGGGAATGAGATGCTTCCAATTTCACTTTTCAAAAGGACTATGCTTATTCTGTGTCTCTTTCTTTCCAAATTAAACTGGAAAGTGCCTTTTCTGTCTCCTTGAAGAATAAATTTATTATCTCTATTGGGATTGCATTGGCCATGTACATTACTTTTGGCAGGAATGTCATTTTCACCATGTTGAGTTTTCCTATCCATGGACAGGCAATATTTTTCCATTTAACTAGGTCTCTTATTGGTTCTTGTAGTAGTGTTTTGTGGTTTAACTTATAAAAGTCTTTTGTGTCTGTAGTGAAGGATTTCATCTGTGGTTTCCCATTGTGAATAGTATTGCTTTGTTAGTTTCCTTTTATTACCACTAGGCTACCAGAACCCAATATATGACCATAGATCTGCATGGATAGGATATGGATATACATATATGTTCATGCATTCTGTATGTCTTTACGCTCTGTATGTGTAAGCATAACTCAGCCTTCTTCTATGAAGGAACTATGAAGAACTTTCATCCCAGTAACAGTGAACAGTGTGAAAGGTGTGTGTCAGGAAGGGTATGGTCAGAGTTTTATCCTTTCTCCATATCTATTTAATCTGTATGTTAAGAAAATTATTCACAAAACTGGACTCTAGGAAGAAAAACTTGGCATCAACATTGGAGAAAGACTCGTCAGTAATTTTCATACCTGTTTATATGCTGAGTGAATTATTGTGTATGGATCATATCAGGAGATACATCAGTCGGTTCAGTTATTGACAATGTTAATTTGTTTCATTGAATTATGGTGGTATTGGCCATTTTGACCTCTATAGAGTAACTACTTCAACATTTGTAATAAAAAGTATATTTTATAGATATTCTTTATGATAGTTTAAAAGTATATTATAGATATATACTTTGAGGTAGTGTGAAAAAGAGAATGTCATAGCATAGGACAGTGCTCAGTTCACACGGTCACTATGAGTCAGTTCAACTCAGTGACACATAACAACAGTTGTGAACACATTTAGCGTCCATGTCCTAGTTTTACAGACCATTTATCACTAAAAGGAACCAAGTCTCCCTGAGGATAAGACCGGATTCAAGGTGTCAATAGAGAAAGAACAAATGAGTCAGGACACCAAAACTCACAGACATGATTAAAGAATGATGAAGACATGTGAAACTGGCATATCACCATTTTGAAGGAGCTCTCAGTGGCTCCCATAATAGAGTTATATATATATGACATTTTAAGCATTAAAATAGAATTATAATACCAATGATTAATGATAGCAAATAGAATGCTATTAAATAAATAAACTAAAAGTCCATTAGCTGCACTGTTACACTTAATAAATGAAGAAATAAACATAATGGAGATGAGAAAGTTACAGTTAAAAATTTGCTAATAATGCAGAAATAATTAGACAATATTTTTTGTCATCCACCATAATAATAATAATTGATTCAGGGAGGAATCACCAGTGAAGGCTAAAACTAATGGATGAGTGTTTGAGAATAGGCAATTTACACTAAATCAAAGTATTTCTCTATGCTGTTGTTGTTATGTGCCGTCAAGTTGCTTGCGACTCATAGCGACCTTATGTACAACAGCCCTAAACCCTGCTCTATCCTGTGCCAATCTCACTGCCTATGACACATCCACCCCTATTACCCCAGTCACTGAATCAATCCACCTCATAGAGGGTCTTCCACTTCTGCGCCATCCCTCCACCCTCCCAAGCATGATGTCCCTCTCCAGGGACCTGTCCCTCCTTACAACATGTCCAAAGTATGTCA
>NW_006399757.1:4759539-4839563 GCF_000299155.1 Elephantulus edwardii | reverse complement strand
TCCATAGCAGTTTTTAAAGGGTATGATCTTTAGACACAGACCACTAGTTCTAGCCTCCTAGATACATCTGTGTAGGTTCAACAAGCACTTGAGTGCTTAACCTGTTGTACCACCAAGGACATTATTCCTTACAACAGTTGATAAACTCACATTAAAGTCTATAGTTTGGAAAATATTATTTCAGTGTTTAACTCCTGGTTTAATTATTGTATCGTGCTTATATGAGAGAATTTCTTACTTTTAGAATACATGTTGGCTTAAATAAGAATACTAGGAATTATATCTGCAACTTATATGCAAGTCAAATGGTTCAGAGAACAATTATGCATGTTGTTGTTGCTTTGTGTGTGTGTGTGTGTGTGTGTGTGTGTGTGTGTGTGTGTGTTTAGAAAAAGAAAACAAATATAATGAAATGTTAGCATTTGAAGTAACGTAGGTAAAAGTGGAGTTCTGGTGGTATTGTGTGTTCCCTGTTATACTACAACTCAAAATGTCAGCGGTTTGAATCCACCAGTTACAACTTTGGGGAAGAATATGGAGAGTTTTGGCCCATAACGATTTACAGCCTTGGAAACCTGATAGAGAACTGCTGTGATTTAGAATCTTTTCCATGGCAGTGGTTAAGTCAGGTGAGAGTGTGCTGGGATACAGATAATTTTTCCAAGTATTGTTCTTACTACTTTTCTAGAAATCAGAAATTCCATTTAGTGACTCCATGGTTTGAGTCTAATCTAATACAGTTTTTATAACAACATTCAAGTTAATAAATTTAGTATTCAGTATATGCACTGCCAACCTAAAGTAATTCGGTTCAAATCTTCAAGTTCTTTTATAGGAGCAAAATGAGAAATCTATTCCTATGCAGTTTACTGCTTCTAAAACCTGCTGGAGGGTCAGCTATGAGTTGGTTCCAACTTAACAGTACATAATGACAAAAACAATATGAAAGAAATGGTCAGTGGTAATTCTTTGGTAGATTGGTTACCTTCCATGAAAGAAATGTAAGTTTATGGTTATAAATCTCACAGGAGATTGCCCAACTTACTCCCTCAGAGCAACTGATGGATTCGAAGCCTTTTGGTTGGCAGTGCAACTTCTTACCACTATTTCAGTACTTTCACTAACTCAGTGGTAGAATTCTCACCTTCCATATAACTGATCACAGATTGAGCTCCTGTCTAATGCACAATTCCCACCCATCTGTAAGTCAAGACTTATGTGTTGCCATGATGTCTTAATTAACATGTTTCATTAGGACTCCAGAGTAAGACCATTAAGAAACAAGGATCTAGTGATCTACTTACCAAAATAATTCATCAATGATCTTATGAATCACAGAAGTCCCATCCCCTTGTACAAGGGGTCACAGTGAGCCGAGGGCTTAATTAATAGTGGCAGCCAACAACCACAATATGAAACAATAGAGTTGACTTTATTTAACAGAACAGCAAACATCAAGTGCTGACAAGATTGCGGAGAAACTGGAACCCTTATTCACCATTGTTGGGAGTGTAAAATGGTGCAAACACTATGGAAGGCAGTATGGCACTTTCTCAAATAGTTGCAAATAGAAATACCATTTGACCCAGCAATTCCACTACTGGGAATTTACCCTAAAGAAACCCTAACCGCCAACCAAGCAGATAAATGCACACCCATGTTTATTGTGGTTTTGTTCGCAATAGCAATGAGCTGGAAACAACCCTGGTGCCCATCAACAAACAAATGGATAGAGAAGCTCTGGTATATTCACACAATGGAATACTATGCAGCATTGAAAAACAAGGAACTCATGAAATATTATACAAAATGGGTGACCCTAGAGAACATTATGTTGAGTGAAATATCTCAGTTTCAAAAGAACAAATATTGCATAGAGCCATTGATGTAAAATGGGACTGATATTGGGGTTGAGGGAAGACAGAGAAGGAGGGGAGGAATGATGTATATTGCATTGAAAGAGATGAGGGAGAGAATTGTTTAAAAGGGATGGGTAATTGGGTATTATTGTCATGACAGGAGTCCAGAATGAAGGCTGCACAGTAGAGTGGACATGGGGGAGGGATTGCATAACAATGAAAGAGTTTTTCTTTTACTCTCTGAGGAGAAGAGTGAACGGGGCGGCAGAGGTGGACAGGAAGAAACGTGCAGCTATGAATGACTGGAAACCCTAAGTCTCTGTAAACTTCCATTAAAATTAAATAAAAATAATAAATAATAATAAAAGAATAATAATAATTAAATAATAAAAAAGTAGCTACTTTAATGGCACTGAAAAAATAACAATAGTAAAGAATTATATTAATTTTACTTACAATATTTTATTTATGTGATTTTATAATTATATTGCAGTATGGTTGTAATATTGTACCAGCATTCGTCTTCCTAAATTTAAAGAAGCCTGGTCTGTGTCTTTCAGATGTAAAATAAATAGCTTAAGACTGGATTGTCTCAGTCTTATTATGCACCATGATCTTTAATTCAGTAATTCTTGTAAAAACAAGATAGAAGGCAGGGAGAGGGACAGGCATAGTCCTGAGTTCTTACTGGAGCCAGAGAGTGTCTCCTCACATCTGCTGACCATTCTGCATCTGTGGAATAAACAATTCTGATGGCCATTTAGTCATAATCATACTGGAGCCATGTCCCTGAGGAACCCCAGGGCTGTAAAAATTTCGAAGCTAAATGTTTAACTTTCCAGAGTGTCTGCAGAAGACAGTGCAAGGCTGACAGAGGCAAACTTCCTTGTTCATTAAACACACTCAGCCCGGAAAAATGGAGAGATTACACATGTAACTATGAACTTTGCACTGTTGGATTTATAAACCAACCATTTATAAACTACACAAATCAAAAAAGAGATCCTCTCACTGAGATCCAAGAGCCTACATTCTAATGACAAACTTATGGTGGGTAAAACTTTTTAAATGTTAAACTTAACTCCGCTTGTTAAGTTATTGGGGCCTGGGAGAAGAAACAGATTGCCTCTGTAGGATTTCCTAAGACAGCTGAGGAAAGGTACTAAATAACAAGTTCTGTTAGGTTTTAGAATCCTCCAGGGGGCACCAGAACATTCCAGAGTAGTTGACCACTTTTTGTTAAATCCTGAAAGACGAACTGTATTACCTTATTATGATTGATTTCCCTACTGTAACTTTATCATTTCCATTAACATCACTATGAGTTCTTTTCATCCCTCTTCGTACATTAACTTTTACAACGTTCATGAGTTTATGGAATGTTTCTTCTTCACCGAGGAGGCGGAGGAAGGAAAGAGATCATCTCTTGGATGAGTCTTAGAAACTGGAACCGTGTCTCCTCTGGGTAAATATCAAAGCCTTCAGCCCACTCTGAGAGTAGGGATTTTCCAAATGTTCTTAAATGGCTGGAAAAAGACAAGAAAAAACTTGAGAAAACTGAGACTGAAACTTGCTCTTCCAGGCTAATGCTGTATATAAGCCTCCCTGTTATTATCATTATTAATAATCAACGTAGTGAATGTCAGGCAGGCACTTCATGGTACTTTTTTATATGAATTTTATGCAGACGTAAGGGGTTGCCAGGCTACTGCATAATATTACTCAGTTCTGGTCCAGGAGTACAAAATTCCAACGGGCCTCCTGAGCCAGTCCCTCCAATTAGTGGCTACTTCATTACGAATAAAGAGCCCTCATTACTGTGGGCCTTCAAGTGAAATAGGATCCCCTACCTCTTGAAATCCGCCTTTCTAAGCGCAGACAGTTCCCAACTTACAAACAATCCACTTAAGAACCACCAAGGCATTCAGAGGCTGCAGTAGCCTCCTGCAGCTGCTGCCTGCCCGGGCCCCCTGCCCAGCCCCCGCCCTGGCTCCTGGGCCGCTCCTGGGAGCTCTGCCCTCCCCCTCCTGCAGAGCCAGCTGCCCACCTGCCCCCTGGACTGTGGGCTCAGAGCTGGGGATTCAGTGAGGCCTCAGAGTTACCGCTGGTTTTATAGTTGAGCTCAGCTATGGGGTAAATAGGCTTTTGTGGCCTCGCCTGGGAACCGAACCATCATTTAAAAAAAAAGGGGGGGGGAGGAACCTGTCTCCATGGGAAAATGTACTGTGAGTCTCCAGTAACCAGCAAACACTGGAATGGCTGTGGGAGTCAGGTCCATGCTGCTTGCCCAGCAAGAGGGGGAAGGACCAGCCTGGGGTTCTGAGTTCCAGTTCCTGCCCTAGCAATGAGCTCACTGTGTTACCTTCCTCAGTCTTAACCCTCTCTGGGCTTCATGTCTATAAAACATAACTGAACTGAATGAGTGATAAGCCTTCTCCTGGTATCATAGTCCCTGTTTCTCAAAGCTCTACCCTCATTTTATTCATGTGTCCACAGGTATTTGAAACATGATTTGTTCCGGGTTCTGAGTTAACTGTCAGGGAGGCAGTCAGACAATTTTGTTCCCTGTTCTTGGTGAATTTAGTGTTTAGAGGACAAATTTTAAATTCACCATCAAGATTTAAATTTGTAAAAGCACAGGACTGCTATTATGTGCCATTGGGGTCCACTCTGACTCATACAGGAGGCAGCTCCCCACCCCCTCAGCCCCCTATGGAGATATTGGATGGGTTTGAATCGCTGACCTCTCAGTTAACAGCCATTGTGTCACCAGGACCTCTTCACTAAAGGAAACCCAACTAACTGCATTGTCATGGAGTCAGTTCCACCTCATAGCAGCCCTTCTGAACAAAGGAGACGGGATTTGCAAAGCTGTCATCTACAGAGGCAGACTGCTGCTTTCTCCACTGAGAAACTGGTGCATTTGCTCTGCCAGTCTCTGAGTTAGCAGCCAGGGCTTAACTGCTTTGCTATGAGGGATCCTCATTGCCCCTTAACCAAAACCCTAAAACAAACAAACACTGTGGTCAAGTCAGTTCTGACCCATAGCAGTCCTCCACCAAGTTTCCAAGGCTGTATATCTTTATGGGTGGAGATTGCCCCATCTTTAACCTTCAGAGTGACGGGTACATGTGAACTGCCAGCCTTCCCATTAGCATCCCAGCACATAATGCACACCCCACCTGCAGTCCTGAAACTCACCGTCCTCGAGTTGATTCTGACTCCTAGTGACCTTCCATTGGGTTTCTGAGACTGGAAATCTTTCCCTGCCCATCTTTCTCCCTCTAAGGTGGACTCGAACTGCCAACCTTTCAATTAGTAATACATTATACTGTACAGCCCTGGGGCTTCTTCCATTGCCCACTGCTTTGAATTATTCTGACTGATAGTGACCCTCCTTCAGGTTTCTTAGACTCTCAATCTTTGTTTGGAAGAGAATGTCCATCTTTTATCCATTGAGCACTTCGTGGATCTAAACCTTAGATCTTTAGATCAGCTGTCTACATTATACACTACAGCTTGTTGTTGTTATGTACTGTTGTGTCTGAACCAATGTATAGCTGACCCTCTAGCAGCTTTTTGAAGGCTGTGACTCATATGAGAGGAGATTGCCTGTCTTTCTGCTGTGGAGTAGCTGCTGGATTCAAATCGCAAGCCTTTGGGTTGGCAGCACAACTCCTTATCATTACTATTGTGATGGTTACTGTGTACCATCAAGCCAGAACCAACTTACAGCTGACTCTCCAGTGTGTTTCAGAGGCAATAGATCACACGGGAGGAGAAATCTAAATCAAATGAGGATACTCTCAAAGAGAAGATGCCTCCTGGGCCCACTGTTGCCTTGATTCCTCTCTTCCTGGTTTAGGTGACTTTGTGAGTTCACCCTGTGACTTCTGCATCTGCTCTCCTAACAGTGCAGCTTCACCTTCTTACCAGGAATCCTCCCACTGCATTCCTACAGACTGCTACTCCCAATGTACCTCCTTCCTCGCCCTGGTGAGCCACAACCTAAATGGCTTGCTCGTCCCCTCCTTGGACCTGCCCTGCCCTGATCCCTCCTGGATTGCCTGCAGCAGTGATACTCAGATTTTTTTTTAAGTCTTTACTCCTAACATATTTCCAAAGACCCAGCCACTTCCTGTCCTTAAATTTACTTTCCCTTACCAAAACTCACTGCCAAGTTCCCACCCATATCCCACATGCACTGTTTAGAACAGTAATGATAAAACTGCTTTGCCAAAGGCATCTTTCATTTGGAAAGTGATACAACATAGTGATTAAGGTCTGCATCCAGGCTGTCACTTGTTACCTGACATCATGAAATTATACCATTATGAAGGTTCCTGAGCAAGAAACTGACCACCATGGAGGGGTGGTTTAGGGGAAGGATTCCTTTTGGTAGCTCTGTGTAGGATGCTATAAAAGTAGGCAATTAGGGATAAATGAGAAATTTCTAGGTATAAATGAATGAATGAGACTTAGAAACCAAAGATATACATTATAAAATATAGGTTCTTAACAAGTTATTAATATTTTTGTGTATGTGAATACTTATTCTTCAAGGGTATTTTGAATATGAAACATTCTGTTTTGTGTCTGTGAAAGCAGTTTGGTAACTATACTATAAAACAATGCCTCAAAAACGATAACCTTAAGTAATAAAACACCCCCAAAAAATTTGAGATGATGGGTTTTTTTAATACCAGTTCTATCAAGATATCTTGAATATGACAAATAGCTCAGCTTGATAAAAATTTTACACTATAGTAGATGGCCCGAGGTTTAAATGTCTAATTGTGCCCCCCTGTAATGTCACTCGGTTGATGTCACCAGGGGCTGTGAACATCCCCTCTTCTCATGCACAGCCAAGTGCAGCAGCCATAGGGCCCAGCCCCCCTGGTTACTGTGATCAGCCTATGGACATCCTACTGGATGGTGAGAAGACATGGGAAATGTGGGCGAGGTGAGACTGATGGTGATGACAAGTTACTACACTGGGTGACAGGTGACAACTCAAGTGTGGCCACTGCTTTGGTGGCCCCACTACCGCTGACATGAACCCTGGGTTCCCCAGTTCTTTGGTGATCTTCACATTGCATCATCTTCCCCTCTGTGAGCTCCCCTCTGTGCTTGATTTGCTCTTTTCAAGTTTGGAAATGAGTATATTTAGGAGACATTATACGTTGATGTGTTCTTATTAGCATAGACAAGAAAACTGGTAACAAAACCCCAACAACTGGTTTTCAATAAAATAGGAATATAGCATTTCTTAAGCTGAAAGAACTGAAGAACAGGTTCAAACCTCCAGTTCCAATACTGAATGATTCTATGGGCAAAATCTTGGATGATGCAGGAAGCACCAAAAGAAGATGGATGGAAGGAATGCACAGAGTCATTGTACCAGAAAGAATTGGTCAAAATTCAGCCATTTCCATGAATAGCATATAATCAAGAACCAATGGGAAGGAAGGAAGATGTTCAAGCGACACTGAAGGCACTGGCAAAAATAAGGCTGTAGGAATTGATGGAATACCAATTAAAATGTTTCAGCAAACAGATTCAGTTTTATGTGAACTCATTAGCCTATGCCAGGAAATTTGGAAGACTGGCTAACTGACTGGAAGAGACTTATATTTGTTCCTATTTTTAAAAAAATGTGATCCAACAGAATGTGAAAATTAACAGACAATATCTTTAATATCACATAAAAGTAAGATCTTACTGAAGGTTAATTTTAAAATGGCTGCAACAGTGTGTCTACAGGGAACTGCCAGAAACTCAAGCTGGATTCAAATAGTCCATGGCATGAGGAATATCATTGTTGATGTCAGACGGAACTTGGCTGAAAGTAGAGAGTACTAGAAAGATGTTTACTGTAACCTTCAATTTGGATTACATCTCAATATTAAGAAAACTAAAGCCTCACCACTGGATCAATAAGCAGCAGCATCTTAGAGGGAGAAAAAATTGAAGTTGCCAACTATTTCATTTCACTTGGATCCACAATCAACACCCATGGTAGTAGCTGCTCTTTGATGCCATCAAGTCGACTGAGACTATGAATAATGGCTCTGAACCTTGCCCTATCCTGTACTGTCTTGATCATCTCTGAAATTCTTGAACCCGTTGATACAGCCACTGTGTAAATCTATATAGTTGAGGGTTATCCTCTCTTTTGCTGACCCTCCACCTTTCTGAGCAAGATGTCTTTCTCTAAGGACTAATGTCTCCTAAAACATGCCTAAAGTATGTATGTCGAAGTTTCCTCATTCTTACCTACAAGGAGCACCCTGATTGCTCTTTCTCCGAGACAGACTTGACATTCAGTTCTTTTCTCCAACACCAGAGCTCAAAGACAAATTGTTCTTCTGTCATCCTTATCTACTGTCCAGCTTTGACATGCATTGCAAGTAATTGAAAAGACCATACTTGAGTCAGGTGTACCTTGGTTTCTAAACTGCCATTGTTGCTCTTTTAGCATTTGGAGAAATCCTTGAAAGTGGTCCAATACAACACATTACTTGCTTTCTTTGTATTGTTCCCTTGCTTTGTTTGGACAACTTCTTAGTCTAGGCATAGATTTCACATGAGCACAAGTGCTCTCGGGTTCCTGTCCTTCTCAATATTATTACTCCCATGATAGCAATATTTAAGAAATCAAAACATGCATTTCACTGGAAAAACCTGTCAAAAACCTCTCCAAATTGCTAAAAGGAAAGTATTTAAAGACTAAAGTGCACCTCATCCAAGCCATGGTATTTTCAGATGTTTCCTGTGCAGTTGAAAATTAGACAATGATGAAGAATCAATGATTTGAATAGTGTTGGCAAAGAATATGGACTTCCAAAAGAACAAACAAGTCTACCTTGGAGGAGGTGCTCCAGGTGCTCCTTAGAGGCAAGGATAGTGAGACTTTGATTCATATACTTTGGGCATTTTGTCAGGAAGGGCCAGTATTTGGAGAGGACACCATGCTGGGGAGAAAATAGAGGATCTGTGAAAGAGAAGACGACCTTACACGAGACGGATTGACATAGTAGTTGTAACAATGGGCTCAAGGGTAGCCAAGATCATGAGAATGGTACAGGATAGGAACAGAATCAGATCTGTTGTTCATGGGATCACTGTGCATCAGGGTCAACCTGATGGCACCTAACAACAACACTTCCTATGCCACTTTAAATAATGATTCTTTTTATGTTTGTGTGGCTGTACTTCTAGACTATATGTAAGATAGATAGATAGATAGATAGATAGATAGATAGATAGATAGATAGATAGATGATAGATAGATAGATAGATAGATAGATAGATAGATAGATAGTGATTTCACTACAGATACCATCTCTATGTGTAACCTTATTTTATCCTAACAGCCCGGATAGGTACAATCTGTCTGTTCACTAATGGGTAAGTTAAGATTTTAGTTAAATTGCTTGTTCCCAGTCACAGAGAAAATAAAAATAAATTTAAGCCTTTGAACCCAAGTTTCTATGACTTCAAAGACCATGTTTTTGTTTTTATTTTTTTCTGGTATTCTTTTGTCGTTGTTATTTTGTTATCACTGTTTCATTTGATTGATATTTTAAGGAAAATTTACAGAAAACTTGGATTTCTGTTCATTCATTGTTGCACATTTTCTTCTCTACTCTTCAGTTTGCTTTTCTCTTTAAAAAAAGATGCTTTCATTGTTGCACAGTTTCCTCCCACACATCTTATTCTGGACTGTTGAAAGACCATTTTTTTAACCCTTTAATTCTTAGCCAGTGGTTTTTAAACTTTAGTATGCAATAGCATTACCCAGAGGGCTTGTTAGAACAGTTTCCTGGGCCCCTAACCCATTTCTGATTTAGTAAGTCCAAGGTGGGGCCTGGGAATCGCATTTCTAACAAGTTCTCAGGTGGCATTGGGGATGCTGGCATGGAAAGCACATTCTGAGAGCCGCTGTACTAAATGTGGAGCAGGTTCATATCACTCGTTAATCAGTAAAGAGATGGATAGATGAGTACATTGAAAGTTACCCTTAGATTTAAAATGCCATATTTCTGCTCTGCACTTTATACATTAGTACATGCAGAAGATTGATTTTCATTCCAAAAATGATAAATTTTTAGATCTCATACTATTGCTTAAGTTAGATGACAGAAGAATAGATGTCTTTGAGTTGTAGTGCTGGAGAAGAGTATTGAACATACGTGGACTGCCAAGAGAACTAACAGGTCTGTCCTGGACAGGGTGAAATCAAGCCACTTCATGGAGGCAATAATGTTGAGGCTCCATCTCACTTACTTGGAGCATGTAGCCAGGAGGGAGCAGTCTTTGAGGAAGGATATCATCATACTCAGAAAGGTCAAGGGACCATGCAGAAGAGGAAGACCCCACATGAGATGGGTTGGCACAATAACTGGGGTAATGAGGGTGGTGTGTCAAAGACAGTGAGTTTGGCTCAGGATAGAGCAGAGTTCAGAGCTGTTGTGCATAGGGTGGCCATGATTCCTAATTAATTCTACAACCTAAATGAAGAAGACCTGAAATACTTGTTTTAGATCAATGACTGTATCAGTATGGACTGCCTCTCAACATCAAGAAAACAGTGATACTCACCACTGGGCGAAAGCATCATGATAGATTGAGAAAGTATTGAAACTGACAATGAATTCATCTTACTTAGATCCACAATCAACACTCTTGGTACCAGCAGTCAGGGGATAAGAAGACATTGCTTTGGGCAAGTCACTGTCATGGACCACTCCAAAATAATGAAAAGCTATGATGTCAGTTTAAAGACTAAGGGGTACCTGATTCATACCACAGTCTTTTTCTTTACTTACTATGCATCTGAGAGCTAGATAGTGAATAAGGATGACAAAAGAAGAAGCCTTTGGCCTGTGGGGTTGAAGAAGAGCACCGAATTTTCAATGAACTGCCAAAGAATGAACAGATATGTCTTGAAGAAGGTGCAGCTGGATAGCTCCTTGGAGGCACAGAGGGCAAAGTTTAGTCTCTCTCCTTTGTATTCCTCAGAAACACACAATTGGTTTTTAATACACAGTAGGTATTATTTCAAATAGATGTTATTTCAAATATTAATTAAGTCTGAAATGTAAGTGTGTTTAAAGAAATTCTTTTTTAAGATTCTTAGGAAGAAAGAAGGCAATCTTGTATTTTATATATTATGATAGATTCCCAAAAGAGAATGTTTAAACCAAATTTCCCTTTTCTCCCCTGCTGTTTCAGTTCTTTAAAAAAATGACCAATGATATGAATTCAAGTATTATTTCAAAGTAAAGAGCCTCTTATGGTTGAGCGTGTTGAATCCAATTGATAAAAGTAGAGCTTAAATAGAAATCAATGGCTTGCCCTCTCTCTAGTTTTCTTGGAGTCCGTAGTAGCCCAAACTGGAATGTGTGTGTAAGTAGAGGCTGCACATTACTTAACCAGAAGCGAAAAAAGACACATAGTGTTCATAAGAAACAAAAGCTCTTCAGAACACACCTCACCACTTGGCTATTTGCGGTAGGACCACATTTATGAGTTTAGAATTCACAATGATTGTCACCTTACCTGTAGAAATTGAAAGACCTGTGATTGTAACTACGAAAACCCCAATTAATAAAGTAAAACAAGCAAAGAAATCATTGCCTTTGAGTCAGTTCCAACTCATGGTGACCCTCCATTGGGTTTCTAGTAGCATAAATCTTTGTAAAAGGAGACTGCCTATCTTTCTTCCCCAGAGCAGCTGGTGGATTTGAACTGCCAGCCTTCCAGTAGCCCAGCACATAACAAATTATGCCAACAGGCTCTTTAAGTGAAGTAGACATCATTGTAAAACCAAGAACAGAACAGAACAGCACCAGTTTCTGTCAAGTCATTTCCATCTTCTAGTGACTCCATGTGTTATAGAACTGTTGTTGTTGTTGTGCACCACTGAGTCAGAATTTACCCATAGCAAATGCTCCAGTGGGTTTTCAGAGGCAGTTAATCTCAGAGGGATATTGTCCATCTTTCTCCTGCCCAGCTTTCTCGAACAGCAGGCCTTCAAAAGTGCAGTACAGCTTCTTACCACGAAGCCACCATACAATTTTCTTGTTTTTAGTCTTTATAGAAGCATATCACCAGGCCTTTGAATGGCCAGCCTTTAATTTAGTAGCCAAGAGTAAATGTCACAGAATTTTCTAGCAGTGTGTCTGTCTTCAGCTTCACTCTACCTTCACTCAGTGCCTCTCCACACCATAAATATCATCTATTCAACATTTCTTTAAAAATGTCATAAAACAAAACCAAATAACATTAGGAGACATGAAATTAAAATGTGGTGACATTGAAATAAATTTCTAGGGTTTTGAACACTTAGTAATTATTTGGCACTTTTTATGACATTCTTTTTTATGACATTCTTATTGATGATCAAACCAATAAAAGATATGACAAATCTTTGGCTGCCAACTGCAGCATTATATCTAGTATGTTGTTATGTGCTATGACTCACAGTTACCCTAAGAACAGAAGCTCTGAACCCTGCCCTATCCTGAGCCAATCTCACTGTCTCCAACACACCTAACCCCATTACCTCTGTTAAGTGTCAATCACTTAGCAAAGTGGGGCATTTAGCCTCCTCTAACCAGCATTTCTGTTGTCAGTAGGGGATGCTAAGATAAGTTACAGGACAGAAAGACACACCAGATACCATGGATTAACCTAGAAGAAGTTTTATCTTTTTGCTCACTAAAGAGTCCTGAGCAGATGTCCAGGTTGATGGGATAGTAATCCTCCAAGAATGCACTTAGAAACCTTGACTGACTGTAGCTTCAGCCTCCTCAAGTCAGGTCTTCTAATGTTCTCGGAGTGTGGCCATCCCAGTCAACCAACCAGCAGAGAGAGGAGAAGAGCAGGCAGGGCATGTATGTGGGAAGGTTTTATGGTCCAAGTCTGGAAATTACATTTGTTGCTTCTGTTCACATTGGCTTGGAAAGAACTTTGTCTCATGATCACACCTATTTTTCAGGATACTTAGAAGACTGTTTATGTTGTGGATTAGGACTACTAAAGTTCTTCCAAGCTTTTCTTTAGTGAAGTTTATAGTCCTTGGTTTTAGTCCTAGGCCCATGATCCACCTTGAGTTGGTTTTTCTATATGGAGTGAGGTTTGGATCTTGCTTAAGTCTTCTGCACATAGTCTTCCAATTCTGCCAACACCGTTTGTTTAAAAGGCCATCATTTCCCCACCTAACTGATTTCATCTTCTTGTCAAAAATCAGTTGACCATAAATAGATGGGCTGATTTCTGGGTTCTCAGTTCTATTCCATTGATCTATGTGTCTGTCATTGTACCAGTACCATGCTGTCTTAACCCCCACGACAGTGTAGTAGGATTTTAAATAAGGGGGTGAGATGCCTCCTACCTTTTTTCTGTTTTTAAAGATAAGGGACTTATATCTAGAATTTATAAAATACTTGAGCACCACAACAAGATAAAGGTAAATAATCCAATAAAAAAATGGGGACAGGATATGAACAGACACTTCACCAAAGAAGACATTCAGATGGCCAACAAGCACATGAAGAAATGCTCAAAATCCCAAGCTCTAAGAGATGCAAGTCAAGATAACTATATCATCTTACCCCAGTAAGAATAGCAAAATTTAACAGAACAGCAAGCAACAAATGCTGGCAAGGTTCTGGAGAAGCTGGAACCCTTATTCACTGTTGGTGGGAGTGTAAAATGGCGCAACTACTGTGGAAAGCCATGTGGCGCTTTCTCAAAAAGCTGCAAATAGAGATACCATTTGACCCAGCAATTCCACTGCTAGGAATATACCCTAAAGAGACCATAAAAGACATCCAAGCAGATATGTGCACACCCATGTTTATCGTGGCTTTGTTCACAATAGCAAGGAGTTGGAAATAACCTAAGTGCCCATCAACAAACGAATGGATAGAGAGGTTGTGTATACCACAATGGAATACTACGCTGCATTGAAAAACAAGGAACTCATGCAATATTATTCAAAATGGGTGACCCTGGAGGACATTATGCTGAGTAAAATATCTCAGTCACAAAAGAACAAATACTGTATGGTGCCACTGTTGTAGAATGAGGCTGACATCGGGGTGGGGGTAAGACTGAGAAAAACTGGATAAATTACGTATACTGCATTGAAGCTGATGAGAGAGAGAACAGTTTAAAAGTAATATATTTTGTTGTACATAGGGTTGCTATGAGTCGCAAGCAACTCGACGGCACATAACAGCAGCAACAACAACATATTTTAGGGCATTATGATTATCATAAGAGTTTGGAATATGGATTGCAGAGTGGAGTATACTCGGGATGGGGGTGGGGGATTGGGAGGATTGTATACCAATGAAGGAGTTTTGCTTTTGCTTTTCAAGAAGAGCAAACTGGGGGTGGGGGTGGAGTGGGTGGGGAGAAAAGTACAACAATGAATGAATGGAAATCCAAAATCTTTGTAAATGTTTATTGAAATTAATTCTAGATGATAGATAGATAGATAGATAGATAGATAGATAGATAGATAGATAGATGATAGATAGATAACCAGGCTCTGTGAGAGCCCAAAAGAACTACAGTCTAATGTGGGGATTAAGGTATGCTTCCTAAAACAACTAGCACAAGCTGAATTTTGAAGAACCAATGAAGGAGAGAAAATTATGACAGCATTAGGCACAGCTCCTTTATAAATGGAAAATTACATGTACTTTAGTTTTCCTGGAGAATAGAATGCAAAGGGGAATGGTCAAGACTGAACATAGAGAGATAGGCCAGGGCCATTTCCTAAAGCACTTGTTTGCAAAGCAAGTGGCTGAATTTATGCTCAGTGCTCTGGTTACCGATAAAGGTGCTGGTCATACATCAGTCTTTGTAAATGCTCCTGAACGTCCAGATGAGCCACACTTTGGAGCTCAGGGACAGCCAGATGGGATCCAAATCTCTTTCCTCACTCATTTACTGTAGGAAAAAGGGCTGGTGAACAACCTCTAAAATAGCAGCATTGGAAACCCTGTGCAGCGCAGTTCTGTTCTGACACATGTGGAACTGACCGGGAGTCAGAACCAGTGGCAACTAAAATACAGTGAGTGAATACTGTTCCCCAAATTAGAAAATTTTTGGAAAATTTGCTCATTTGATTTATTTGTTGATAATTTATGTGTAAGAGTGACAGTTATTTATAATATGTGTAAGTGATCTACTCAACCATCATAAAACATTTTATATAACACAATTTCATATTTTCTTTTACAAATTCACATTTCTATATGTGAATAGAGAGCTCTAGTGGCCTAGCAGCAAAAAGCTACACTGCAATCCCAAAAGTGTGGGGTCAAGACCCCCAGCCCCTCTGCAGGGGCAAGGATGGGCATTATCTCCCATATGATTAGCTGCCTCTGAAAACCCACCAGAGAGGGAGCTGTCAGTCGATTCTGACTCTATGGTACACAACAACAATATGTGAATATTATTATAACAAGGTAAAGCTAGTTATGCTATGAAACCAAAGGTGGGTGATTTTCATCTGCGGCCCTCGGGCCAGGTTCAAATTGTTTTCCTGTAAAACATTCTTCTGGGTGGTATAGCACTGGTCTGTGAGTTGCTGTACAGAGGAAACTCGTGGTTGCTGTGATGCTGAAGACTGTGACAGTGATGTGACAAACGTGGTAATGGGCACCCATGGTGGACAGTGGTGGCTGGAGCTTCCCGACTAAATCAAGCCTGGAAGCAGGAGCGGCATCCACTTCCAAAATGGCTTGACTCGGGAAACTCTATGTACGAACAGTGCTCAGGCTGTTCATTCATAGGGTCACTATGAGTCGTCTACAACTCGACGGCACCAAACAACAACAACAAAGCTAATTTAGCCTTCAGAGTCAATGGAATAGCAAATTGAAACTCTTTAACTTTTCATATTGTGGTGGTAGTTGTTGTTAGGTCATTGAGCCAAGTATGACTCATAACAACCCTGAGAATAACAACAGATGTGAGCTGTGTTCTAGCATGTGCCAACCTCGCCCTCTCTGACACACCCAAGCCCATTGTTGCCGTCACTATGTCAGTCCATCTGATTGAGGGCCTTCCTCCCTTTCACCATCCTCTCACCTTTCCAAACATGGTGTCCTTCTCCAAAGAATAACCACTTGTGGCATATAGTTGTGGTGTTGTTGTTCTTAGTTAGATACTGTTAAGTGGAGTATGACTCATAGTGACCCTATGAACAAAAGATCCGAACTTTGTCCTATCCTATGTTATCTTCATACTTCCTAACACACAAGAGCCCATTGTAGCAGTCACAATGTCAGTTCACCTGCTCAGGAATCTTCCTCTCCTTAGCCAACCCTCCATTCTTCCCAACATCATGTCCCTCGCAAAGGAATAGCCCCTCTAACAACATACCCAAAGTATGTGAAACAAAGCCTCATCATTTTTGCCTCCAAATAGCACGCCAGCTGCACTCCCTCCACGACATATTTGTTTGTTCTTTTTGTTGTCCATGTTGATGTTCAGTGCTCTTCTCCAACACTATAACTCAAAGGCATTAATTCTTCTTCTGTAGTCCCTATTCATTATCTAGTTCTCAGATGCATAGCAAGTGATCAGAAAGACTATGGCCTGAATCAGATACATCATGGTTCTCAAACTGACATAATTACTCCTCAATAATATGAAAAGGTCCCTAACTACAGATTTTCCCTGTGCAATGTATCTCCTTATTTCCTGGCTGCTGGTACCAAGGGTGTTAATTGTGGGTCCAAATAAGATGAAATTGTTGACAGTTTCAGTCTCTTCTCCATCCATCATGATGTTGCCTATTGGTCCAGTGGTAAGAATCTTTGTTTCCTTTACCTTTAAGTATATATTTACTTGACATTGAAGCATATAGTACTTAGACATAAATAATCAAAAGGGTAATAAAAGAAATGATGACAAATTTTTAAAAATCATATAAAGTAAAAATAAAAATAACAGAGGATTAAAAATCACTATTGTAGCCTCCTGTGTGTACACTTCTCAGATCAGAGTGTGATAATAAATTGAGTGCATGAGGCACTCAGTCATATGACCTGAGTTAATACTTTTACTAATGACCTGAAAGAGGAAGTGAACCCAGTCGGTTAGGGTTTCTGATGACAGAATTGATTTCTTAAGTTAAAAGCAGAAACCAGAATTACTATTTTTTTTTTATCAGCTGAACACCACCACAAATGTTTAGAGACTATTGATAGCTAGCAAAATTAAGCCAAAAAGTATCTTCATATTCTATTTAGGACTACATGACTATGAATAATTTTAATTATATTTATTTCAACTTCCCAAGGCTTGGAAGTAGAACTTTTGCTGTTTGCTCCTACATCGTTGGGGGTAATTATATTGTAATAAATAGTTTATATTTTAAAACAAGAAGCCATAAATACATCCTCTGAAAATAACTACTTTTATGCAGTGACTTGATGAAGAGGCAAGGAAAATACTACTTGATAAAATGCTAAAAACTCAATTGTGGACAGTCAGTATGCAGGTAATCTCAATGGTCTGAAGTTCTGAAAGACTGCAAGGCATACTGATTCAGTGACATGAGTCTAGACATTCACCTTTGGACCCATCACTGGCTGGTGGAGTTAGCTTGACAGACTATCAACTCAGTTTCTCATTCTTAAAATGGAAATAATAACAAAAGCATTCTGTAGAAGTGTTATTCAAATCAGATGAGAATATGAGAATGAATTGTTGTTGCTGTTGTTGTTATTGTTGTTTATCATTGGGTCAAAACCACCCCATAGCTGACCCTCTGGCGGGTTTTCAGAGGCAGTTAATCACATGGGAGGAGATTGCCATACTTCTCCCACAGAGCGGCTGGTGACCTTCAGGATTGCTGCACAGCTTCTTGCCACTAGGCCATCAGAGCTCCCTGAGTGCCCCATGAGAATGAATGTATATATACTTAGTAAAATGGCAGTAGTGGTGATCAGAAAGAGAACAATCTGGGCAAATCCAACAGTAACTTAGCAAGCAATGCATGCTATGCACTTTCAAAGAGCAATACTATGAAGTGGGAGAAGCAAGAGCTGTCCATTCTAGTACTTTTATTCATTCATTCCATGTGGGGTATACCATCTACCTGTGAGGCATTTAGCCCTGGCTTCCTAAAGTTGAAAATGTAGTGTCCACCCTACAAAACTTGTAAATCCAGAGGGTAGCTGGGTATATAAATGGGAGCATTTTCCAGATTCTGGTGTCGTTAGAGTTTTTGTGAACTGCTCTGAGAGCAGAGAGGGAGATAGTGCTAACTATACTGCAGCATCTTACAGGAAAAGGTTCTCAGAGCTCTTTCGATAGAAACCTGAATGCTTCATAAGAGTTATCATGTGGACACGAAGAGAGACGTAGACAAGAATATGAAGGTAGGTTTAGCTAGAAAATGGCAGTCAGTATGCCCAGAGCTTGTAGCGTTTGTAGGACGGTGCATGGGGCAGGAGGACATTAGGCCACAAAGAGTCAAACAGGTGTGAGTGTGGACATTGTATTGCATATAAAAGGAGGCATAGTCCAACCTGGGCCTTCTGACTCTTCTACTTATTGGGGTTTTGATCTATGCAAATTACTGTGTACCTCAGTTTCTACCTCCATAAAAATTAAGGTAATTATATCTACTTTGAAGAATTTTGGTGTGGGAAAAAATTGTGTAGTACTAGTCTTTCCTTGAGCATTCACCCCATTTCCCTCTCCTCAGCTACTCTTGGAATGAATGATTTGGTTGAATTAATGAAGGAAAAACACACTCCATTCCCTGAGAATTTGAAAGAATGATTGCAGTCCGGATCCCATTTCTAATTGGTTATGGTGTTGGTTTGATATGTTTAGGGAACACATATCTTACGTGTTCCTGGGAAATGAACCCTGGAGCACTGGTGTGGGCCTCTCATGTAGCTGACTTTTGAACCTGCATATAGTTCCCACATGAACCCATCCGTTTTTGTTTTATATTTTATATCAGAAAATGTAAAACTTATGAAAGCCTAAATAGGGAATAGTTCATATTTTGTTCTGGTTGTTTTAAGGTTGGTTTGTTGGGTTGTTTGGGTTTTGTTTTTTTCCTGTGTATTTTCAACTGCTTTGTGGGGGAAGGCTAGACAAACTCTTCTTATGTGATTAACTGCCTCTGAAAACTCTCCAGGATGGTCAGCTTTGGGTCGGTTTTGACTTGATGGTGCAACAACAACTATAATGTTCTTGCTGTCACGTCAGAACTGACCCATAGCTGACCCTCTGACAGGTATTTAGAGGCAGTAGATCACACATTCCCGTCTTTTTCTTGCAGAGCAGCTGGTGGATTCAAACCATATGCCTTTGTTTTGGCAGTATAATTCCTTGCCACTAAGCCACCAGTGTTCTGTTTATATATAATCCCATGTCAATTCATCTGGTTGAGGCTCTTCCTCTCTTTCACTGATCTTTCACTGATACCCCTTTTCAAAGAATAAACTCGCCGAGCTTCATGTCCAAAGTATGAAAGACACGATCTCTGCCTCCAAGGAGCATTTTGGCTGCACTTTTTCCAAGAAGTTTCTCTTTGTACTTTTGGCATTCCATGGAATGCTCAGTGCTCTTCTCCGACACCATAGCTCAAATGTATCAGTTCTTCCCCTGTCATCCTTATTCATTGTCCAGCTCTCTGATGCTTAACAGGTAATTGAGAAGACCATGGCCTGAATCAGGCACATCTAACACTTCAAACTGGCATCATTGCTCCTCAATAATTTGGAGCGGTCCCTGACTGCAGACTTTCTCAGTGCAATACATTTCCTGATCTCCTGATGGCTGGTACCTAGGGTGTTGATTGTGGATCTAAGTCCATTACATTTGGTAGTGGTAGTGGTAGCAGTGGTGGTTGTGGTGTTAGGTGCCAGTGAGTGAACTACAACTCATAAAGACCCTATGAAGAGCCAACCTGAATCCTGCCCTATCTTGAGCCAGCATCATCATCTCTGACACACTAGAATCCAATGCTGAAGTCACTGTGTCAATCCATCTCATTGGAGGTCATCCTCTCCTTCACTGACCTTCCTCCATCCTTCCAATCATAATATCCCTTCTCAAGAAATAGTCTCATCTAGCTATATGTCCAAAGTATGAAAGCTTCACCATCTTTGCCTCCAAGAAACACTCTGAGATATATATGTCCCGAGACATATATGTTCTTTTGGAAGACCATGAGATATTCAGTACTTTTCTTCAATACCTTAACTCAAAGGCGTAAATTTTTCTTTTGTCATCTTTATTCATTGTCCAGCTCTCTGGTGCTTAGCAATTGATTGAGAAAACCATGGCCTGAATTAGACACACCTTATTCTTGAAACTGACATCATTGCTTTTCAGCATTTTGAAGAGGTCTCTGACAGATGACTTGCTGAATGCATTGTTTCCTGATTTCCTGACTGCTGGTACCAAGGGTGTGGATTGTTGATCCAAGCAAGATGAAATCATTAATAGTTTCAACCCTTTATCTGTCTCTCTATAATGCTGACTTTTGGTCCTCTGGTGAGGTCCTTGGTTTCCTTGATGTTGAAATACCAGAAGCTGTACTTTTTTTTTTTAATTCCACTTTACCTGGCCTAGTGGCAAGAAGATGCACTGCAGTCCTGAAGGCATGCAGTTCAAGACAGCTCCATGGGAGAAGGATGGGCAATCTCCTCCCGTGCAGTTAACTGCCTCTGAAAACCCCGCTGGAGGGTCATCAGTGGATTGGTTCCAACTCTATGGTACACAACATCAACAATTTTACTTTTTTATTTTTCCCCTATTTGACTTCAACTTCCATCCCCCTCAAATCTACCTGCTTCTCTGTTTTGTCCCCACTTCAGTTTGTCCAGAGTGTCCCACACCCCTACCCATCATGCTTCCCTTCATTGAGGCGAAAACCTGGTCTTTTATTTGATCCCATCTCCCTTTTGTCTTCCAAACAGTGGAATTGCCTTGTCCATTGCCACAGTTAAGTCCTTCGTCCTTCTACTTTCTTGTATCAATAAAGTCTGCTCCTCTCCCTGGTCTTGCTCTGAAGCTCTTAGTCACTCTTACACTTAGGTGTGATCTCCCAGCATTCCAATGTAATACACCTAACTACAATTTTAGACTCATATTGCTAAGAATTGATGTATTTTTTCTATGCTGTGAAGTATGAATTGTCTACTCTTTTTCACCATCGATACTTTATTTAATAAAATGCATTTTAATACTAAAATAGGGAGGACAAAATCTCAGAGTGTATTTGTCATTCATTGGCATGGAGTTGTCTACTTTTTTGGCAAACTGGGGTAAAATCCAAAACTTACAACATAGATTGGATTATGGGTTGATTTGTGTACCCCGAAGTATGTGTTAAAATACTAAACCCTTGACACATGATTGTGATGTCATCTGAAAGTGTTATTATTGTTGCTAGGTATTTTTAAGTGCAACTCATAGCAACATTTTGAACTACAAATTAAAACTCTGTTCTGTCCTGTACCAGCCTCGTCATCTCTGACATGCTTGAGTGCCCTGCTGCAGTTCCTGTGTCAGTCTGTCTCACTGAGTGTCTGACCCGCCACCTTTCCAAGGAATAGTCCCTCCTAACAATATACCCAGGGTATGTGAGGTGAAGCTTCACCATCCATTCTTGCCTCTATAGAACACTTTGGCTGCACTTTCTCCAAAACATATCTGCTTGTTCTCTTGGAAGTCCATAGAATATTCAGCACTCTTCTCCAATAGCACAACTCAAAGGTACTGATTCTTTTTCTCACTTTCTTATTTGTTGTCCAGTTCTCAGATTCATAGCAAGTAATTGAAAAGGTCATGGCCTTAAATTCAGCATACCTTAGTCTTAAAACTGACTTCATTGTTCCTTAGTACTTTGGAGAAAGGTCTTTGACATTTTAGAATAGGGTTTTGTTAGTAGAGTTTGTTATGTTAATAAGACTACAGTGGAGTATGTCTCAAGCCAATCACTTTTGAGATATAAAAGGAGCAGATTTGGAACACGGAACACTGGAAAGGAAGTACAGATGGGTGTACAGATAGATGCCAGATCACATGAATATCACCAAGGAACATAGGAATAGAAGCTGAAAAGACAAAAGGCCTTCTTCAAGCGCTATCAGAGAAAGAAAGTATTCTCAGAGGTAATGCCCTGAATATAGACTTCTAGCCTCCTAAAGAGAAGTTTAACAAATGGTCTGTTTGTTAAAGCCACCCACCTGTGGCATTTCTGCAATAGAAGTATAAAGACACTAAGACAGATGGGAAAATTTTACATGCATATTTATCATTCACTATATTACAAAAGAATAAAAGAAAAAATGGAAATACAAATGAGTTTCTTGTGGAAAGGTTACTAAAATTATTGTTATGCTTATTTTCAAAACACTGCTTTATAAAAATCACAGATTAAAAGGATCATGCCATCTATTTATCATTCAGCTTCTATTTTAGTAAGCATATAAAACATATATGAAAGAAGCTCATAATTGAAGAGAAATATCATAGAGCTTTGAACAAGAAACACCAGCCTCAGGTACTCAGAAAGTACCTTTCTTCTGAGATATTCTAAATAGCTTCAGTCTGTTGGTTAGCAGGCAAGAGTGGTAACCATTTGTACCACGTAGGGATTCTCTGTTTGGGAAAAGTTCAGCAGTTTTAATCCACCAGCTGAATCTCTGGAGATCACCTTCCTTCAAGAAGGCCATAATAGTACTGAAGGAATGTAATAGCTAGAGGCTATGATGTGTTATTAGGGAATGACCACTGGTTTTGAGTTAGCCATTATTTCCAAACCATTACAATGAACAGAACCAGAAATACATTTTCCATGTTTTAATTTTAATAATAAAAGCAAAGGACCTGAGCTTCTAAGCTCCTATTTTACCTTCATTTTAATCAAAGAAAGTTCTGTTAAATCTTTAAACATTGGGAAGAAGTTCTGATGGAAAAGTTGAAGCTCCATTTAGAAAAGGAGTTAATGTGTACTAAATCAAACCAAAAACTCAAGGCCGTCAAGGTGAGTCTGACTCATGACAAACTTCTATGGGTGTCTTTTTCCAAAAAAAAAAAAATGTGATGGATTTGAATAACTTATCTTTTGGTTAGCAGTTTATCATATTATGAACCATACCACTAGGTCTTCTAATCTATGCTCACTAAATGCCACTGAGTCAGAACCAACTCATAGCTGCCCCTCCATTAAGTTTCTGAGGCTGTAAGTCACATCAGAGGAGATTTCCTGTCTTTCTCGCTTGAAGAAGCTGATGGATTTGAACCACCAGAAAAGTTTGGCCTTTGAGAGAGCAGCACAACTCTCTGTGGATTGTGCCACCAGAGCTCCCTAGTGAACTGTTGTTGTTGTTATGTACAACCCTATGTACAACAGCCCTAAACCCTGCTCTATCCTGTGCCAATATTATTGTCTATGACACCTAACCTCATTAACCCAGTCACTGAATCAATCCATCTCATAGAGGGTCTTCCTCTCCTGTGCTGTCCCTCCACCCTCCCAAGCATGATATCCCTCTCCAAAGACTGGTCCCTCCTGCAACATGTCCAAAGTATGTCAGATGAAGCTTCAGAATCCTTACCTCCAAGGAGCAGCCTGGTTTAACCCTCTCTAGGATTAACCTGTTAATTCTCTTAGCAGTCCATGCTATATTCAGTACTCTTCTCCAACACCGCAGCTCAAAGGCATCAGTCTCCTTCTATCATCCCTAGTCATTGTCCAGCTCTCTAACACATAGCAACTAATTGTATTTACATACATTTAGTCACCATACTTAGAATCATATCCCCAAAACAACACATGTATGCAGGCATGGAAACACTCCCAGTGACTTTGAGAATTGGAGAGATGACAAAAGTAAAATAGCAAGCAAATATTGTTCTACATTTTTTAAAAGATAAAAACTCAAAAATGCAGTGTAATAAGTTAGACTTTGATTCATAATAAAATTCTTCACTGAATATTCTATAATTAGTTTGTGATTATTCTGAAACAAAACTAGTTTATAATACCAAACTAATTACATTTTCTCTGTTGATATTGTGAAGTCTTAAATATTTGTTGGATGTGATGGAGAAAGTGAGTTCAAGATTGGATTTAAAAAATAAGATCCAACACTATGCCATATGCAAGATCCTACTTTAAATATAAGAAAAACAACTTAAAACTAAAAGGATAAATTAATAAATAAATCCCTAATCAAAAGAAACTTGAAGAGGATTATTAGTATCAGACCAAAAATACCTAAGGACAAAAACTAGCACCAGAGATTAAAAGAGGTATTGTAGTGTTAGTTTAAAAGTTTGGGTTTTTTCTAGCCATTATGTTATCCCCTGCTGTTCTCAAGCTACATTAACTACAGACAAATGGTCTTGCAGATTATCAACAGCTGTGAGATTAATAAAAGAGGGAGTTCTTTCCACACTGTAGAAGAGACCCTGGTGACGATGGTGGCGAGTAAAGAGACTATGACACTGCTTTGAGATAAACCAGAAGAACTTCGCAGATGTAGCCACTGTTAAAGTGTTGCTTGCTGGATAATTGAAGGAAACGCTGACTGCTGAGACAATGTTTGCTGGATGATTAGGAAACTAGAAGCTTCTTGCATTTGTGCTGCAGAACTGAATCCTTACTTTCACTAATTGAGGAACTGTGTTTTGTTCTTAATCTGGTTTGGGACTGCTGGACTAAAAATCTGGACTTGCATTGTGAGATATTGTTGGCTTTCCCCACACTGTAACCTATTTCCTTAATAAACCCCACTCTTTGTACCACAATTGTCAGTAAAATCTGTGAATCAACACTGAAGATCAAACCCTAGTGATTGGTAGAAAGAGGTTCAGGAGCATGGAGACAGTGGCGTTATTGACTAAGCAGCTGTTTACTACTATGGATATTATTGATGGGGTTCCCCCTAATGAAGTGGGTAGAAGGTAGACTAGGTCATCTTCACATTGCATCTGCTCCTTTTGCTGCTCTTAATAAGAAAAGGTTAAATTCATCACAATTATTTGATTAATTATATGTGCAGCCTGTAATAGAGCATCAAAGTACTTAAAAACTGATACCTTTTAGAAGAGAAATAGACAAAACTATAAATATAATTGAGAGATTTAAGCATTCTTAATTCAATAATTGATGGTAAAAGAAATCAGTAAAGAATTGAACAACACTGTCATCTACCTTGACCTAATTAATATCTATACAACCACTCAATTCAAGAACATCAGTGTACACATTCTTTTCAGGTGCTCATGGAATAATCATCAGAATAAACTGGGATCCATAAAGCAGGTCTGAATGCATTTTTGATAGGTTAGAATTATGTAAAAGTGTCATCTCTGACTATAACAAAGTTAAACTGGAAATAATTTATAACTTTCTCCGTGTCGATGGATGGATGGAGGGATGGGTGCATGGAGAGGTGGATAGATAGAATTATTGTTTTACTTGTTAAAGAAAACACTTGGGGGGAGAGAATCTAGCATTACTCTTAGATTTGTGTGGAGTAATATGAAGACTTTCCCTGACTTGTTTGGGGAATCCAGATTGAATTGAGAGAGAATGAACAACTTTGGCCTCACCACCTCTAGTTTTAAGATGAGAGATAGAATTTTAGCTCAAGAGGATTAAATAGAAAGAAATGCCCTACTGTACGTTTTAACAGTCATGACATTAGTAATTACTCTGCTAAAATGAATATTGGTAGCCTGGAAAAGTGAGGGATAAACCAGAGAGGTTTGAATATGGATAGGCATTTTTAGAGCTTAGAAAATAAGGAGAGATGGAACAGCAGAAATAAAAGTAAGACATACAAAAGAGTACATTTATTTCAGTTAAGTCTTTTTTTCAAAGAACCTTGATAACCACAGAAGCTCTACAAGGTGTTTATGTATTTGAATGGAATTTGTCTAGAATTGAGGATAGTAATAAAATATTTTACCTTAAATTAAGTTAGACTCTGATGGTCTTGTGATTGACTATGTCCTTGGTGTTCTGTGTTTGGACTGCAGGATGACTATGTTTTGTTCAGAGCAAACATGCACCTAAGGTATTAAACTAACTTTACTACATTCATAATGCCCAGTGGTGTCACATCCCCATTGCTTGGCAGGGAAAGGACTCAACATTTGGAAACTCAGCAGTGCATTAAGTATTTTAATAATCATTGTTGACACACAAAGCATATGGCCTTTCAGAACTCACTGGGTCAAGGATTAAAGCCTTTTCTAGGTTTCTAAAATTATTTCCCAAAATTAAGGCACATTCCAGACTGTTCATTCAGGAGCTTTATGTCATACAAACGAAAGTACTTTTCTTCTTGAATTTGAAGATATCTGTCAGTAACTGTTTATAATAAAGAGGGGAAAGCAAAATCACACGCCTCATAAAAAATGTATTTTGCATTTAATTTAAAAATGTTAAACTTCCATGTAAACAATGATAGTCTTGTAAATATCATATGTTTGCTTTGTATTCCTAGCAGGGCTTCTGAACATTCTTAATAAGATCCCTAGGTGATTCTTGTCAAGGGATCTATACGAGTCACCTGGGGACCTTGTTAAACTGTAGATTCTGATTTAGTATATCTGAGGTTGAAATACAAATTCTCTGTAGGAGGTTGAGCTGGAATGAACTGATTCTAAGCCCTGCTCTCTAGTCATGTTTTAAAACCACTTCAGATATCATCTTATCCCTAAAGCCTTTATTGTCTCCATCCTCACAATTGGGTGTATCTGTAATGGCAACAAGAAATTCTGAGTGCCTTTAAGCCCTAAGCTTATCTTAGTGTTCAGAAGTCTGTGTATTCCTAGAATGGTCACAGCCACTAATTTGTTCACTCTGAGATCAGCTATTGGGGGCTCTGGAGAGCATAAGTCAGTTCCATCACATTTTTGGGGGTCAGCTGACCAAACATAGCCCACTACCTGTCTGGAATGATCTGTTGGGAACAATTGGGTTCACTTTCACAATCTTCTGCATGCACATGTCACACACCTCTCTCACCTGATCAACCCACATATGTTCTCAGGCTTGTTCAATTCTATTTTAGGCTATCTCTAACATAACATAAGGACATGAATTAACTGAGAGAAAAAAGAATATTCTGCTCATTCTTCCAACCACAATAAGATGTGGTGATGCTTGAAATTAGTTGAAGGGAAAATACTTATTTTCATCATTTTTAATGGAGTTCATTTTAAACTTTCTATTTTATTATCAAATAATGTGCAAAGTAGTCATTACTGAATCTTCTGCTTACTTACACTCCATCCCTGAAATAGTCTATGTTCCAGGATGCATTGATCTTTGTTAGTACATATAGTCAATAATAAACATTTGAAAGTTTATGAAACTTTTTAAAAATCATGTCTGAATATCTTCGTATGGTATTTGGGATTAGATCCTGGAACCAAAAAAAAAAGGAAAAAAAATTAGTGGACAAGCTGAAATTCAGATAAATTCTACAGTTTAGTTCATAGACTATGTCATGGATAATTCTTTGTACCATGATTATATAGGATATTAACATTAGGGAAGACTAAGTGAATGGTCTATCTTTGTTTCATTGACTATGCAAAGGCATTTGACTGTGGATCACAACAAACTGTGGCTGACTCTGAGGAGAATGGGAATCCCAGAACACTTGATCATGCTTATGCAAAACCTATACTTGGACCAGGAGGCAGTTGTCAGAACAGACCAGGGAAGAACTGCATGGTTCAAAATTAGGAAAGGTGTATGCCAAGGATGTGTTCTATCTCCATACCTTTCCAAACTATATGCAGAACAGATTATCTGGGAGGCTGGGCTCTAGAAGGAGAAATGTGGCATCAGGATTGGATTGGAGGAAAACTCAGTCTGCAACGTGGAAATAACACAACCGTGCTTGCTAAAACTGAGGAAGACCTGACGCACTTGCTGCAGAAGATCAAGGAGTGCAGCCTTAAATATAGATTGAAATTCAACATCAAGAAAAAAAAGATTCTCACCACTGAGCCAATTGGCAGCATCATGATAGATGGTGAAGATAGTGAGATTGTTAACAGCTTCAGTTTGCTTGGATCTACTATCAATACTCTTGTTAACAGCAGCCAGGAAATTAAAAAATGAATTGCATTAGGAAAATCTGCTGTCAGAGACCTCTCCAGAGTACTGAAGAGTAACACTGTTAGTCTAGCAAGTAAAGTTCACCTGATACAGACCATAGTCTTTGCAATTACTTGCTATGCGTCAGAAAGCTGGACATTGACTAGGCATGATAGAAGGAGTATTGATGCCTTTGAGTTGTGTTGGAGAAGAGTATTGAATATAGCATGGACTGCTAGAAGAACAAACAAGTTTGTCCTAGAGAGGGTGAGACCAGGCTGATCCTTGGAGGCAAGCATTCTGAAGCTTCAGCTGACATACTTTGGACATGTTGTAAGGAGGGACTAGTCCTTGGAGTAGGATGTCATGCTTGGGAAGGTGGAGGGACAGCACAAGAGAAGAAGACCCTCAATGAGATGGATTGATTCAGTGACTGGGGTAATGAGGGTAGGTGTGTCAGAGACAATACAATTGGCACAGGATAGAGCAGGATTTAGGACTGTTGTACACAGGGTCACTATAAATCACAGGAGACTCATTGGCACATAACAACAACAGTAAGTAGATGGTCAATAGAGACAACTTAAAATACTGTAGGAAAACAGTATTGTTTTCCTAACATAGTCAGTTTATCAATGTTTAAAGAGAAAATAATTTGAAAAATACCATTTCTATTAAGACAGCACCCACTTAGTGTCAGAAGAGAGCTGTGCTTCATAGTTTCCAGTAGTTGATTTTTCCAAAGTGCATACTCAGGCCTTTTTTGAGGATCACCTGGGTGGCTCAAACCTATAAACTTTTCATTAGCAGCCACTTGGTGGCTTCGTGGTAAGGAATAGCACTGCCAACCCAAAGGCATGCAGTTAAAATCTACCAGCTGCTCCTCAGAAAGTAGATGGGCAATCTCCTATGGGATTTACTGCCTCTGAAAACCTACTGGAAGACCAGCTGTGACTTTATGGTATAGAAAAATTATAACAATAAACACGTTAACAGGAAGCTCTGGTGGCCTAGTGGGTCGGGAGTTGCACTGCCAAGCCAAAGGCAGGCAGTTTGAATCCACCAAGTTCTCTGCTGGAGAACAATGGGCAGTTAGTTGTTAAAGGAGCAAAGGCTAAATCCAGCCTCTACTAACGTCCTAAGAGAGAATTTATCAACAACATCCGAAGTATAAAACTGTTCCCATTCCAAAGAAAGGTGACCCAACTGAGTGTGGAAACTACAGAACAGTGTCATTGATTTCACATGCAAGCAAGATTCTACTGAAGATCATCCAAAAACGATTAGAATGGCACATCAGCAGAGAACTGCCGGAAGTCCAGGCTGGGTTTAGAAGGGGTCGTGGTACTAGGGATATTGTTGCTGATGTTAGATGGATCTTGGCTGAAAGCAGAGAATACCAGAAGAATGTCTATCTGTGTTTCATTGATTATGCAAAGGCATTTGACTGTGTGGATTATAACAAACTGTGGCTGACTCTGAGAAGAATGGGAATCCCAGAACATTTAATTGTGCTAATACGAAACCTATACTTGGACCAAGAGGCAGTAGTCAGAACAGAGCAAGGTAACACTGCATGGTTCAAAATTGGGAAGGGTGGACGCCAGGGATGCATCCTGTCTCCATACCTTTTCAACATGTATGCAGAGCAGATTATCCGAGAGGCTGGGCTCTATGAGGAGAATTGTGGCATCAGGATTGGTGGAAGATCTATTAACAATCTGCGTTATGCAGATGATACAACCTTGCTTGCTGAAACTGAGGAGGGCCTCATGCACTTGCTGCGAAGGGTCAAGGACTGCAGCCTTCAGTATGGACTAAGGCTCAGTGTCAAGAAGACAAAGATTCTCGCCACTGGACCAATTAGCAGCGTCAGGATGGATGACGAAGAGATTGAGAGTGTTCACAGCTTCAGTTTGCTCGGCTCCACAGTCAACACTCTTGGTACCAGCAGTCAGGAAATCAAAAAGCATATCGCGATGGGAAAGTCTGCTGTTAGGGACCTCTCCAAGGTGTTGAGGAGCAACAGTGTCTCTCTGGAGACTAAGGTGCGCCTGATACAAGCCATGGTATTTGCAATCGCTTGTTATGCATCAGAGAGTTGGACAATGACTAGGGAGGACAGAAGGAGAGTGGATGCTTTTGAGCTGTGGTGCTGGAGAAGAGTATTAAGATTCAGCTTGGAGAGGATTAAACCAAGCTACTCCTTGGAGGCAAGGATTCTGGGGCTTCGTCTGACATACTTTGGACATGTTGCCAGGAGGGACGGGTCCTTGGAGAGGGACATCATGCTTAGGAGGGTGGAGGGACAGCGCAGGAGGGGAAGACCCTCTATGAGATGAATTGATTCGGTGACTGGGGTAATCGGGATGGGTGTGTCAGAGGCGGTGCAGTTGGCGCAGAATAGAGCAGTGTTTAGGGCTGTTGTGCATAGGGTCACTATGAGTCGGAAACGACTCGACGGCACATAACAACAACAACAACGTAAGGGCAGACATGGCTCTCTACTCTGCTGCACCGATTTCTGCTAATTACTGGGTCTGCAATCCATTGCAAATAACCTCTCAGACTTTACAGAATCATTTTACTCACAGTTTTGGGTTTTACTATGGGAACAGATGGCCATGGGGGATGGGCGATGGAGGCAAAGGCAGTCATACAGTGAAAGTCCAAACTCAGTAAATAGCGTTCCCTAGTCAGGTTAACAGCAAGACACAATCCTTCACATATAGTTCAGCTTCCCAGTTCACAGCAGGATGCAGTCCATTAATCCATGCAGCTTCTCAGTCAACAGCAAGATGCCTCTGGCATAGGAAACCACTGGCCCTGCCTCTGTCTGGCTCTGTCAGGCTACACCATACCTACACATAGGCTAATTAGTTCGCTCTCTTATGTTGGCTTTGCAGATGGTCATACTGAAGACTCTGATCAATGGTGAATCATGTGTCCACAGTTGAAGTAACTGGAGATTATGTCTCCCAAGGCAGTAGATAAAAAAGCCAATCTCAGAAGTCCTGCCATCTCAGCAGTCTTTTCATGTGATTCATAGCCTCTGAAAACTCACTGCAGGGTCAGTTATGACTCGATTGCAGCTCGACAGTGATGAACAATAAAATAGACCCTTTAATCATCCGCATCATCCAAGAATTCCAGTTTTAGCACTTGTTCTTGTTAAGTCCGTCAGAACCAATTCATAGCTGAACCTGTACTGGGTTTTGAGAAGCTTTAAATCTCACAGAAGCAGATTGCCTATCTTTCTTCCTCAAAATGGTATGTAGATTTGAAAAGCTTGCTTTTGGATTGAAAGTGCAACTTCTTATCCACTTGGCCACCAGAGCTCCCAAGTTATGATGGTAAATGTATAAAATATTGATGTGCAGTGCTCTCATTCTGGTCCTCTACAGTTAAAGTGTAATTTAGGATCTTCCTTATTATGTGGAATGTTCCAAAGTGTTTTTCTTATATAGAAGAAATTAATCTTGTTAGTCTTTTGTTACCTAAAACTTGCAGTTTTTTAAGAGTTTAAATTATTGAAGTTTCTCCTTTTTTTATAGGTACAAACACAAGTACGACTTGCAAAAAAAAACTTTGACAAATTGAAGATGGATGTGTGTCAAAAAGTGGATCTCCTTGGCGCAAGCAGATGCAATCTCTTGTCTCATATGTTAGCAACATACCAGGTAACAAAATGATTTTGGTTACAATGCACCAAGAATGCCCACAACCTTGCATAACATAGTCCTTGAAGACTCAGAGCAAGTAGATATACCACATACAGAAAGGATAGAGGGCATTCCAGGTGGTGGGAGCTATATAAACCACAGGAGGCAGTGTTGTGGGGCAGCTATTTCATTTGGTTGAAATACAGGTGTAGACATGGGAAATAAGGCAGTAGTGGTGAGTTACATCATATTCTAGATGGCTTTGAAAGCCACAGGTGGGCACACTTTGGAGACTTGTGCCCAGAACTGGGAATTTGCAGCATCATGGCTTTAATGTATTTCTTCACAGACTACTCTGCTTCATTTTTGGGAGAAAACTTCTCATACCATGGCAGCCATCCATGAGAGCTTCAAAGGTTATCAACCATATGAATTCACAACATTAAAGGTATGAAAGCTAGAGAGGCCTTTAGAAAACCTTACAAAAGTAAAAGTTGTGTTTATAGTATATGGTGTTCCAGGCAGCAAACATCATCATTTTAACAAATTCCAAATATCAGAGAGAACGATGCTTCTGGTAGAGTCTTTTATGGTATGAATGTTCAGTCCAGTGATCCTTCACTGTGCTCCATAACACAGATCAAACCTTGTAGTGCATTTTACTGAGAAATGAATTTTTGTGGTGAATATGAGCTTAATGGTTGGTCTCCTTTGAAATACTTGTTTGGCATTGCTCAAGAGAAGATTGCACAAGTCCAGTATACTGGGTTACTTTTTAATTATCAACTCTATATAAGCTCACTTGAAAAGGTATTTCTTTTCTCTCTTGCCTATTTATGACAAATATTGTTACTATGAGACTATAATCCAACATAGGATTGGACTTGACCACATGATTATAGCAGTATTTTATCATTGAAAATGCAACTTTAAATGACAAGATTTCTTATTTTAAAAGAGACAGAGGTTCAATGTCTGATTCTCAGTATTTGGAACTTAAGGTTTTCTTTTTCTTTCTAATGGAGGTCTGGTTGCCTAGTGGGTAAGGAATTATACTGCCAACCCAAAGGCAGGTGGTTGTTGTTATGTGCTGTCAAGTTGCTTGCGACTCATAGCGACCCTATGTACAACAGCCCTAAACTCTGCTCTGTCCTGTGCCAATTGCACTGTCTCCGATATACCCATCCCGATTACCCCAGTCACTGAATCAATCCACAGCATAGAGGGTCTTCCCCTCCTGGGCTGTCCCTCCACCCTCCCAAGCATGATGTCCCTCTCCAAGGTCCAGTCCCACCACCTTACAATATGTCCAAAGTCTATTAGATGGAGCCTCAGAATCCTTGCCTCCAGAGAGCTGCCTGGTTTAACCCTTTCCAGGATGAACCTGTTTGTTTTCCTAGCAGTCCATGGTACCCTCAATACTCTTCTCCAGCACCACAGCTCAAAGGCATCAAGTCTCCTTCTATCCTCCTTAGTCACTGTCCAATTCTCTGATGCATACCAAGTGATAGCAAAGACCCTGGCCTGTATCAGGTGCACCTTAGTCTCCAGAGAGACACCATTGCTCTTCAGTACTTTGGAGACTTTCCCATCGCAACACATCTTTTAATTTACTGGCTACTGGTGCTGAGAGTGTTGACTGTGGAGCCAAGCAAACTAAAGCTGTGAACAATCTCAATCTCTTCACTGTCCATCCTGATGCTGCCAGTTGGTCCAGTGGTGAGAATCTTTGTCTTCTTGACTTGAGCCTCAATCCATATTGGAGACTATAGTCCTTGACCCTCTGCAGCAAGCGCTTCAGGTCCTCCTCAGTTTCAGCAAGCAGGGTTGTGTCATCTGCATAACGCAGATTGTTGATAGATCTTCCACCAATCTTGACCCCACATTTCTCCTCATAGAGCCCAGCCTCCCAGATAATCTGTTCTGCATACAGGTTGAAAAGGTATGGAGACAGGACACATCCCTGGCATATGCCCTTTCCAATCAGGTAGATGATTCAAATCCACCACCTGCTCCAGGAGAAAGATGAGGAGTCTCCTCCCATCTGATTAAAAGACTGAAAACCAGCTGGAGGGCTAAGCTCTGAGTTGGTTCAGATTTTATGGAACATAACAACAACATAATAATGGTTGCTGGAGTGAATGCATATCAAGATAAAGAGGTGATTTTTTAGTTCCAAAAGAATTTTAGGAATGGAGATAACATCAAGTTTTGTTGCTAGGTCATATCTGAAAGATAAGGAACTAGAGGAGAACTGATTTGAGTTCACTTTGAAATCATCTTGCTTCAAATTTATGCCTTAATACTTTTGCTTTTTGAAACTTCAAGCTGCTTTGTTGTTCTTGGCCTCAAATCTCCTTTAATTTATGCGGTATTTTTAATTACATTTCCTTTTCAAAAGCACTAAGCCACTTTTGTGATGTCAGCCTAAAAGTTGCACATTTTTAGCTGTTACAGTAAGCCCCATCTGGTCTCCAGCTACATTAACTGCAGACACTTGGTCTTACAAATCAGCATGGTCTTGCAAATCATCAACAGTTGAGGGACTAGGATAAGAGAAAAAGTGTTTCCCACTCTGGGCAGCAAGACTTAAGGTGAGCAAGACTTGTGGCAGTGAGACCTTGGTGATGGTGATGGAGAGACTGTGGCATTGCTAGAGACAAACTGTGGCAAGGTGTGACTTGAGGCTTCTTGCATTTATGCTGGCCACAGTTAAAGGTTTTTAGTATTATTACCAGGGTCTTGAAGGAGAAGCTGGCTTACAACTTCTCTGAGGCAAACCTTACTGGATGATTTAGATTTGACTGCTGAACTGAAACCACAGCTTAGAGTAATTGGGCTAAAATCTGAACTTATATTGGGTAATATCCTCTCCAACTTACTTCCCTAATAAACCCCATTCTCAGTACCACAACTGAGTCTGAGTCAACAACTAATAAATATCTTGGCTATTGGTGTCACTTTAGGGGCATTATGGTGCTGGGCTACAGGCTTTTTATCTGCTTTCTGCTCTGGGGCAGTGAGGAGCTGTGCTATTCTTACTCCCTGTGGTCTTTTCAGAGAGGCCCTGTGCCTCCATGTCCCTTTTCTTCTCTCTAGGTAACTTTAAGTGAAGGTCCCGAAAGAAACTCAAAACAGTGTCCTCTTTATGATGCACTCGTCCTTACTCCAGTAAGAACACTTCCTCAGAATCCGACCTTCAACTGGTCACTAGCCCATTTATTGGTGCTTGCTGACATGGTGAACACATTCAGACAATACTTTTTTGCTTGCTTCCACAACTGGACTATGAGCCATTGAGGGGAGGAACTCTCTATTTCTTACTTACCCCTGTAGTCCAGCCAAGTATTTTGCATCTTCAGCCTTCCTCTTCACTCTGGCTGTGTCTTTGCTGCAAGAGACTGCATCCTTCCTTATGATCTACTGCTGCTGTCAGCACCTTCAGAAGCAGCCATCCTGAGCAAGGAAGATTGGCTAAATTATTATAACTCGTGCTATTAAAAATTCTTACATGGACCCTGAGCAGAATAATCCTGTGGATTTTTCTTTGAGAAGGCATGGAGTGCTAGGCATCTGGGTGTGATTGTACATCTGATTCTTTTTTATATTAAATATAATTTTAATGATTATTGCTATCTTTTGAAAGACAACTGTATATATTACTATAATTGGCTAAGAGGAAGATTAATTGATTCCTATGCCAAATACAATTCAGAAGAACTTTGGGTCTGACTTTGCTACAAATTAAGAACAATGCCTAAAATCTCTAAATTGAAAATGTGCCATGGAATCATAAAGGGATCCCTACTTGTATCTCTAGCGTCTCATGCTGAAGAAAAGGTGACTCCTTCGATTTTGCCATGATATATGTCATAAAAAGAGGATCAAGCTGTTTGGGATTTCTGTTCAAAGAATTTACTGATGGTAGTTGGTCAGGACATAATTATAAAACATAAATACTTTAGACAGATGACTATCCTTTGCCTTTTTTATCTCTGGAGTCTTCTTTGAATTATGGTTTAATTGTTATATAAATTTAGTAGGAGTAGTATATCCCTTAAAATAATAGTTTATGGTCTTATTAAGAATGTTAAGTGTCCACAAACCAACGAAATAAACTATGCTTTTATTACCCCTATAGAACATTATTCCTCTAAGCTTTCAATTATGACATGTTATATTGGAATTTCATGCTAATAGTGTATTTTATCCTGTGGACTCAAATCTTACATAATTGAATCCTTCCCTTAACCAATTCATTATTATATAGAAGGAAAGGTATTATCAAGTATCAAGTTTTATCATGAAATGTGACAATAAAAATCCATTAGTACCTATGTATCCTGATAAAAAATGAAAATACAACTTAACTTCTGACCCTCTTGCACCAATATTTTTTATAAAAACAAGTACTTTGTATTTATAAGATTTTTCAGTTGATCAAGTCATCTTTAAGATATGCTTTTCTTATAAAGCAGCATTGTATATTAATGAATGTTTTAAGTAAATATTATCACAATTTATTTGTTCTTTCAGTTTACCTAAGTAAATAACCCCTTAAATGCCTTTTGGGACTCTGACTGGAAAGAAAACATTGTCTTTGGAGAGGTTTGCCAAGCTCTGTTAATGAAAAGCAACCCATTTGTTTTCTTTGCTTTAGGGTGTATTCTAAGTGTGTTAGTAATTGTGCCATTGCAGCTGTATTTCCTGACTATTAGTTTTATGCTTGATGAAGGATGATAATTAATGTGTTAAACACTTGGTGTATCCTGTTTGAAGGAAGGCATCATTGCTGCAGAATTACAAGGATATAAATGATGCTCCAGAAGTTCAAAGTTTTACTTTTGTTAACATTTCCTTGGGAAATATGTAAGCCTTCTTTTCTAAAATTGTTTTATACAGAAATGAACTGAGTCTTATCTCATATAACTGAGAAAACAGCTGAATGACTTTTGTGACTGTGTTTGAGCTAATGTTTTCTGTGACAACAGCTAATGTTTTCTTACTCAAGGCTAGTATGATTGTATTGATTCACTTTTATTGACATAACTGCTTTATTATTTTAATTTTATAGTACACAGATTTCTAAAACATTTTTACCTTTATGGGAAACTCAGCCTCAAGGTTTAATACTACAAAAACATTTTAGTCTAAACATTGTAAAGAAACTCAAATCTAAAGCAGAGCGAGTATTTATTACCTATTAAGCAATTTCTAACAAAAGCAACAATTCCTTTGTATTTTCAAACATTTATCAATTCATTAAAATGATAATGGGCACATATATTTTGCATGGACTATCATTAATGTGTTAAATTTATGCTCACTCCCTATCATCTGGGAATTCTTTCACATGGTAGAAATTATTGAGTAATGGGGATAGGAATGGAATGCAATGTTACTAGCCTTGTCTTGAAAGCACTTGGTTTTTTAGAGACAGCAATTTAGACTATGAGTTTAAAGCTTTTTTCTTTCTTTCTTTTTTTTTTTTTTTTTAAGTTAAATGAAATTTTGTTTGTTGGGAAAGCAACAGTTCCCTGTCTTAAACTGCCAGGCCTCAGATGTGGTCAGGTTTCCTTCATCTCTCTAGAATGTCATGCACTTACAAGTTTCCACACAGACCCAAGAACAGACATCAGCAAAATAAAACAAAAAAATCACAAGCCCTTGGGGGTCAAGCACCGCTTCCTTAGAAAGCCTGCAATTCTATTATCAGTGGCCTCTCCTTTCCCTTAACAGTGGGGGTCTGTAGATAGAGTGTCTCTTTTCTGTAGAGAGATGTGAAAGTCTCACAGCAGTAGACAGCAGTGGGATTGAGTGACGGCAAGGCGAGTTGCCTGCATTTGTATTTTTTGTTTGTTTGTTTGTTTTTGGGGTTTAGGGTTTCTTTTAAATTTTATTTTATTAATTTTAATGAACATTTACAGAGGTTTTGGATTTCCATTCATTCATTGTTGCACTACATTTGTATTTTTAAAGGAATTAGAGGACCTGTGCAATAACAGAGTATGTTCCTGTAACATTACCTACCCTAATGATTTTGGAAGTAAAACTAGGGATTTTAGGGGGGCTTTTTGCTATTTCTACTTTTCTTCTTCATTTTCTTCAAGTATGTGATATGGCAGAGTGTGTGAGATTATAAGATCTCCAGTCAGCTCCTGCTAGGCTTGGCTTTAAATCCGGTGGTACTGTACACTTTGCAGCTGTGTGATGGAGATGACAGTGAAGATGGTAGCGGTGATGAGGGTAGTGCCAAAGTAGTTGGGATGATGGCTGAGATGGTAATTGTGGCAGTGACAGTGGTAGTAGTTGCTGTGGTGGTGATGGTAATGACAGCACAGTGGTAGCGGGGTGGGCGTGGGGGGAACTGGATCCTGATGATAGCTGTTGAGAATATTTGGACAGAAGAGTTTGTTGAGGCAAGGTTTTAAACCTACCTTGAATTACTTTCTTACTCGACATTTTTATTCTAGATTAGTTTTGCAGTGAGTTTCACATGAAAGGCTGGGAATGGCAATGGAACAGAACTCCACCAGACACCACACCTTCCGTGGCTTCCATAATCATTCTGGAGTCTCCAATCCTATACCTATCCTTCAGCTCTGCAGGCCCTACTCTGAGTTCCTGTAATTCCTACCAGGAATGGGAGAGGGCTGGGCAAGCATGCCGACCAGAAAGGTAAAAGACTTCTCATCCCTGCAACAGGGCTAATTCAAAAGCACAGAGCTTGGCTTTGCAACTGACTCTTAATCTGTGCCAAGATTTTAACTCTAAGGAAACCTGAATTTGAAAACAACTCTGTATTCAGAAATAACCATTGAAACAGATGTGCCAATGTTCTCTTGTTCCCTCCTGGGGTCTAGGACTTAGCACGGTTATGTGGAGCATCATTCTGGAGACCTAAATATTTTTAGCTTTCAAAATTTAAAAAAAAAACCCAACCTTTTTCCAATTATGTTTTTCTCAAATGCATATGCCTAGCAGCCTTATTTCACCCACCCACCTCCACATTTCTCAGCTAATCACTTGAACATTTACCGACAGGCCACATGGCTCTGTAGTTACTTGCTTTGAAAATAAAGCCATAATAGTTTTTATGAAAATTGGGTAAATATCCCTGCAACACGATTCGAGTTAACAGTCCCAACATAGCAATTACTCAATGGCAAGCATCCAGACTATCCTTTCAGACTTTCAAGTTTTCTCTCAGCGTCATTACTTTACAAGGCATTTCAACAAAGCTATTTTTCCCCCAGCCGCTTCAGGGCAGACAACTGGGGAAGTAAATAGGATGCAGGCAGGTCACTGGGGAAGGAGGGAATAGAGGGGTTGTCAGTTCATCTCTCGTAGAGGGTGACTAGTCTCTGTTCTTCCAGAAGCTGCAACTCAGGCCTGCTTCCCTTAATGTTCTGTCTCTCTTTATTCCTTCATGCTTCTTTGAGGGACAAAGGAAAAATAATAGCATCTTGTAGGTAATTACTGTATACCAAGAATGATGCTGTGAGTTGGGTGAAATAAGGTCTAGGTGAGATTGTCCTTTAGCATAGAGCAACTTTAATAATAATAATACTATTAAGTTCAATGTTGATTTCTAGAAAGTATGTCTGTTCTTACTAACCTTCAGAATTGACCTTGAGAAGCAGGATATACTTATTCCCATGTGTCAAATAAAGAAGCTGCAACTCAGAAAGTATAGTCATTTTCCCCAAGGCCCACATACCTCATATACAGTAGAACTGTTTCTGGGGAAGCCCATGGTTTTTACACTTCCGTGGGACCCTTGCCTTGACTCCTGTGCTGTAAGACAAGAGGACAAACATAAGTGTCACCTTTGAACAGCATAACTATTAATGTTCCATTAAAAAATAGCACTTAGAGGTGTTGTATGTATGCCAAAATCAGTGTTAGACTCTCATAAAGTTGAAAATGTAGAACTCTTATTTTTTAATTTGGAATAAAGTGTTTTCAACCTCCATAGGCAGCACTTCACATAAAGATGTTCTGTAAACATTCTTGACTTGATTCTTCCGTAATATTTCTGATCTGACTGTAGAATTTTAAAGATCGTTGCACAAGTTATTAGTTGAATGAACTTAAGTGAGTTATTTCATGCTCCCTGCTTCAATTTCCATTTCAGGAAATCAGAAATACAGTAGTTATCAGGAAGGGGTTTTGTGAGGATTAAACAATGAGATGTGTAATGCCAAACACATGATGGGCACTTAAGATATCTAGTTCCCTTTGTTGTTGTTTTTGTGCATTGTTAAGTTTGAACCAACCCATTGCTGACCCTCCAGCAGATTTTCAGAGGCAGTTAATCATGAAGGAGTTGATTGCCCATCTCAGTTGCAACACACCTACCTACCATTTGGCCACTAGAGCTCCCTTTAGATTTGTAAAAGTCACTTAAAAGAGGCTCCATTATTGTGTGAACTATAAGCTTGGGAAAAGGGATCATTGGTAGCGTTGTGGTAAGTAGTTACTCACCAATCCAGAGGCACATAGTTCTAATCCACCAGCTTTGGGGAAAGGAGGATTGTTTACTCCCCTGCAATTTACAGTCTTTGAAAACCTGCTGGTAGATCAGGTATATTATTGTTATGAGCCTGTTCCAGTACAATAGCACTCAACAATGAGCTTGGAAAAAGGCATCATGCTGGAAAAGGTGAAGGGTCAAGGAAAGAGAAGAAGACCCCCAACAATATGTACTGACACAGTTACTGTAACAGTGGGTTCAGTGTTTCTCCTTGAAGGCTAGGATTTTAATAGTCCATCTCACATACTTTGGGCATGTGGCCAGGAGTGACCCATCCTTGGAGAAGGACATCATGTTCAGAAGGGTGGAGCAATGGTGCAGGAGAGGAAGACCCCAGGTGAGATGGATTGATACAGTGACTGGGGTAATGGGGGTTGGTGTGTCAGAATCAGTGAGACTGGCTCAGGACAGGGCAGACTTCAGAGCTGTTGTACATAGGGTCGCTTATGAGTTGTGGGCAACTCGATGGCACATAACAGCAACAATAACCACAAGATATCAGAGATGATGAGGATGGTGCAGAATAGGACAGCGTTCAGATCTGCCACTCATGAGCTCGCTATGAATTAATACGTGACTCAGTGGCACCTAATAAGCACAGCATAAGCCTGGTGTAGGCAGAGGCATTATCTTAGTTAATTCTCACAATATCCTGAGAAAGTAATACCCGCCCATCATTACCTCCATTATTCCAATGGACAAGCACAAAGGTCACCAAGAGCTGAGATACTTATCATGTCACTGAAGTATTATCTGTTTTCAGTGGACATCCCTTTCCAGGTTACTGTAATGCCTTATTACCAATTTTCCACTTCATTTTAAAGAATTGGGTTATATATCATATATGTTATTACATTTTATTTATTGCTCTCAAACTTTCCTCTTTTCTCACAGTACCATTAGAGAGTACCTTCAGATGCTAGATTAATAGTGTTCTTTCTGCAGTGTCTTTAAAAATTTTTGAGTACACAAGGAGAAGGGGTATGTGCTAACTGTCCAGAACTGTATATACCTCATATACTCCATCCTGGCCTCTGTTTTATTTTCTTCATGCACCACTAACAATATAAACACACACACATACACTTACCCAGCCGAGTTCTGCATCATCTAAGCATGCCTCTGTATTATGAACACTTCACTTCCTTGTACACACAATTATTTATTTGACACTTTCATCTAGAGAGAGTGTAATTAATGGAAAGAAGCATAAGAAAATTAAATATCATAATTAAAGGATTGCAGAAAATGTTACCCAGTTGTCAAAGTCAGATATTAAATTTAAGCAATTATATTAGGCCTGGCTGCTGGCCTTTTGTTTGAGAAATTTGTTTTGCTGAGTAGTTTTGCCTTCATTCAGATAAATATTGCTAGTCCTTTTATTTCCCTAATACAGGAAGTAGTAACTCCCGTTATGCTATTAAGCTGTTTCCTTTCCAAGACACTTTTGCAAACTTGGTCTGCAAGTTTTCTCTGTCATGCTGTTCTTATATGTTGTGTATGTGCTTCCTGAAACCATTTAAGCATTATTATAAACCATTTCAATGTTAGTACACCCTCGAACAAAGAGAAAGTAGTTACTTAATTCAAAACAACCAAAAGGGTCTTCCTCTCCTGCACTGTCGCTCCACCCTTCTGAACATGATGTCCTTCTCCAAGGATGGGTCACTCCTGGCCACATGCCCAAAGTATGTGAGATGGAGTATTAAAATCCTAGCCTTCAAGGAGAAACACTGAACCCACTGTTACAGTAACTGTGTCAGTACATATTGTTGGGGGTCTTCTCTTTTTTCTCTTTCTTAGTTCAAAGGTTCTGCAAAGAACCTCTCCATCATACATGGTGCTGCCCTGTTGATTCTTTTTTTTTAAAAAAAATTAATTTTAGTGAAAGTTTACAGAGACCTAGGTTTTTCATTCATTCATTGTTGCACTTTTCTCACTGCCCACCTCCTACCCTCTAATTCGCTGTTCTCCTTGAAAAGTAAAACTCTTTCATTGTTATGCAATCCCTACCCCCAAGTCCACTCCACTGTGCGGCCTTCATTCTGGACTCCTGTCATGAAAATAATACCCAATTGACGTATACTGCATTGAAACAGATGAGGGAGAGAACTGTTTAAAAGGGATATAAGATTGCCCTGTTGAGTCTTACAAAGAACTCTACTGAAGGGCCTAGTGGTTTTAGGATGAAGAAGGAAAATTCTTTGCAGTTCATTTCTGGGATGTGGATTTGAATGGAACATCCCTCAGCCTGTGATTAGAAATAGTTTCACGTGATATCTGCCACTGCCCTGTGAATCATCAAGTCTGGCTCCTTCAAGGGGTGCCTGGAAGCCTCCAGCAGTAAGACTCTCAGCTCTCTCACTCTGTGAAGTGGCTCCTGCCCCATCTCACTCTGCTCGGCTGGGCTGCTCTCACCATTTCTCTCCCACTGCTTCTTGTTCCATCTTAAGTGTTACAGTTGCCCTCACTTCCTTCTGAGCCCTCAGCAGAATCCCTTTGACATCCATGCTTTTGACAACAGTCTCTTCAAGGCAGTCTAGGTTTTTACTGTCTTGATGCTGTTAGATGCCATCAAGTGGACACCAACTCATAGAGACCCTATGGACAACAGAACAAAAGCCTACCCAATTTCCTAGCATTCTCAGCCTCTGCTGTGCTCAACCCCATTGTTGTAGTCACTGTCAGTCCTTCTGGTTGAGGATCTTCCTTCCTTCCACCTTTTCAAGCATTATTTCCTTTTCCAGGGACTGCCCTGCCCCTCTTGACAGTCCATAGTATAGTTTGTATTCACCATTACCATAGTCCAAAAGAGTCAGTTCTTTGGTATTCCTTATTCATTGCCCAACTTTTACAAGTATATGTTGTTGTTCTTGTTGTTGTTAAGTGCCGTCGAGTCGCAGGCAATTCATAGCGACCCTATGAAGGAGAGTCCTCAACACTTGGGTGTCCTCTCTCCAGGTTCATAGGGTTTCCAGAGGCAAGCTATTATGGAAGTGGATGCCATTCCTCCTTCTAAGCTTGTTTGAATCAGAGAGCTCCACCCCACTCTCTGTCCTCACTGGGTAACCAACCATTGACACATTTGACACATCAGTGTCACAGTGTTCAGCCTCACAGCAACCACAAGTGATCTCTGTACGGCAACTTGTACACAAAGGATATACGACCTAGAGGAATGTCTAAACAAAAACAATGAAAGACAGGTCCAAGGGCCCTTCAGTGTCTTACCAGCCCGGCATGCCCAAATGGTGGCAAACTCCTTGCCCCAGAGCCCCAGTTCATCTGGCAAGTCCACTCTGCCAACCTCCACATGGAGCCAAAAGAACACCACAGGTGTCCAGAGCCCTCAAACCTGCTGCGCCTCAAGAAGCCAGAGTCCGGATTCAGCTGACATTAAATCTCCCAAGACCCTAGGTGGGACGTGACCTTTCAGTGTCTTACCAGCCAGGCACGCCCAAATGCTGGTAAACTCTTTGCCCCAGACCCTTACAAGTATATAAAGTGATATAAAATACCATGACTTGAGTCAGGCACACCTTAGTCTTCAAATTGGCGTTTCTCTAACAGTTTAAAGAGGACCTGGACAACTTATTTGCTCAATAAAATACATCTGTTTTCTTGACTGTCACTTTCATTTTTATTTGTGGTTTTAATTGTGAATCCAAGAAAAAGAAAATCACTGACAACTCCAATCTTTATTCTGTGTATCTTGATGTTGCCAAGGATTTCCTTTTCTTTATTTTGAGATATGATTCATACTGAAGGTTGTAGTCTTTGAACTTCTTCAGTAAATGCTTCAAGTCCTTGTTTCTTTCAGCAAATATGATAATGTTATCTTTATAACACAGGTTGTCACTTCTTCCTCTAATCCTGATGCCATAGTCTTCTTTTACTGTTCACTCCCTCATTGTCATCAGGTCACAACTGACTCAAAGCCATTGGATTTCAGAAATTGTGACCTCAAACTTTCAGAACGATTAACAGTTCAGCTCCCTACAGACTATATTTTTTTTAAAGTCCTTTTTTAAAAAGTCCTTTTTGTTGAATCATATCTGACTCATAGCAGATCCTCCAGCAGGTTTGAAGAGACAGTAAATTGCATGGGAGGAGACTGCCTGTCTTTCTCCTGCAGAGCAGCTGGTGGATTCCACCTGCCAGAGAGGCATCACCTCTCATCCACAGGACATGCAGCTCTCTGCAGACTGTGCCACCAGAGCACCCTCGGACTCTAGCAAGGGTCTTAAAACGGTTCTGGCTTCAACTCATTACCCAAAACCACTTCTACATTTAGATACTGTTAGAGCAGCATCCTACTCTCAGTACCAAATTCTGTATTAATTATCTAATACCGTGTGGGATAAAGATGGGCAATATCCTCCTGTGTGATTAATTGCCTTTAAGAACCCTCTGGTGGAATATCAGCTACAGGTTTTTTCCTACTTAACCATACACAAAAACAACACCAACAACTGCTGTAACATAAATACCACTAGTTAAAGGCTTTGTTGTGTTGTTGTTGTCATCAAATACCGTAGAGTTGGAGCCAACCCACAGATGACCCTCCAGTGGGTTTTCAGAGACAGGAGGAGATCGTCTGTCCATGTTCTGTACCTGTCCTCCTCCAGCAAAGCAGCTGCTAGCTGTAAACCATGTACCTTCAGGATTGCAGTCCACCATTTTGCTGACAAACAAAAGTTATTCTCTCACAGTTTAGGAGGCTAGAAATCCAAATTTAGGGCATCAACTCTAGGGGAAAGTCTTCTTTGAAGGAAGGTCCTTAACTCTTTTCAACATCTGTGGACCAAGCATTCCTTGGAGATCTATGTGTGTGTTGGCATCAGTCTTCCTTAGTCTAGGAGGATCTTAGCACAAGGACCCAGGGTCCAAACAATGTACTTTGCTCCCAGCTCTGCTTTCTTGGTGATAATCAAATCATTCCATCTCTGTGTCTTTTTATCTGTCTCTCTGGGTCTCTGTCTCTTCTCTGCCTGTTTGTTATCCTTTTATCTCTTATAATAGTGGATGCACCCTACACCCTGGAGAAATCTGCTTTATGTCAGATTAGAACTATAACCTGATTACGGGTCTAACATAACTTAGGACATCAGATAACATCTTGGGGGATGATTACTTCATAACATAATTACCAAACACTGAGAACGATAGCTTAGCTGAGTGGACACATTATTTGAAGAAAGACACAAACCCATGGCTTAGGTCTAATTTTTTTTTTAGTTTAGCTTATTCATTAATCAACCAGCAATGCATACTCATCACCTCTTATGAACTATAACAGCTGAACTGTTATAGGAGCAGTGTTAACAGTGAGTGGTAACAACAAGGAAAGGATTGTCACAGGAATTGTTAATAATAAATTAAAGTAGCGATTGCAACTGCACACAATCTGTTGCTGAAGCACAATAATGACTGTTAACTGTGATTGTGGTGACAGGGAGCCAACAATTGAGTCCCTGCTAATGGCCCACTGAGGGGGAAAGAGTTGAAAAGAAGGAATGAGTGGTTTACATTACAAAGGGATTGTCTGAGAGCTGCTCAAGTGTGGTTATGAGGGGAGGTCAGGCTGGAGACAGAAGGGATGATAACCATGGAGCTGTCAAGGGCATCTCCGGGGCTTAGGCCAGCACTGCAGAAGCTAGACACTGCCGAAAGCAGCATGTCCTGGCCCTGCTTAGTGCCAATTGATAAAAAAGGGAATGCATTGAGAAGATAATCCCGTATACTAGCAGGCCTGGCCAGTTGTCACACAGACTCTGAAAATGGACCTTGGAATCATCGGAACCATGATTGAAAATACCACTTTGACCAGAGTGAGCCACTCTGTGGAGAATATAGCTGCTGGAAGGTTCATGTGTGTGAGCAAGGGAGATGGAGGGGGTGGAAGAATGCAGCAAAGAGAGAGGAAGAAAAAGGAGTTAGTAGGTAGAGAAAAATAGTCTATTAGAAATAATAAGTTCATGACATCTGTTGAACACTTAATGGCTGCTCGTTTCTAAAATGTACACACACACCTGACTTTCACCAGATGATTTGAGGTATATAAAAATCATTGTCTGTAACCATCAAGGAACATTTAGACTAGACCATATTCCAGTTGTCTCATTTGTTCCTTAAAAGTCTTTTATAGCATTTTTACTTCAATCTGTCATCTAGTCAATTATTTTTTTCATTTAATTGCCATAAATTAAAAAGGCAAAGAGGAAAAGGATATGGAATAAAGTGGGCAAAATGTTAAATATTGGTGAATTGGGGTAAAGCATGTAGGGGAGTTATTGTTAGTATTCTTGCCATTTTCTGTAAGTTTCAAATTGTTTCCAAAGAAAAACTTATAAGGCCCCTCCAGTAATGTCACATTTTTATAGTTTATTTATTCATTGAGCAAATTATTATTTTCTTTGTGTGACCACCCTAACCTCTTTAAACTCTTTAACCGCTAAACTGCAGTCATAGGGATTTTGTTTTTGCTCATTAAGAACAGGACAGTTTTCTCACTTTTGAACCTTTGCTCTTGAGCTGTGCGTGACTGGACCCTTCTTTTCCTTTTGCTCACAGCTGAAATGCCGTTTCCAAAGAGAGACCATTCCTGTGCAATGAAGTGGTGGCCCAATGACTTTCTGTCTTCCTATTTTAATTCTTTGCCTGGCCTCCATCACCAGCTAGTCTAGTTTGTTTGGCTTATTCAGCCATGTATTCCAAAGCACCCCAAAATAATACTTGGTAAATACTCAAAACAATTTGTTGAATTAATAAACAAATCCAAATACTCAGAAATACTTAGTCCATAGAAATAATGACAGTTCCAGATGTATGGTGGTTAATGGGAAAATTGGTGCAAAAACATTGGGCAGGGGAAATATACTCAAAGATGTTATTGTATTTCATCTAGTCAGAACCAACACATAGCTGACCCTCCAGCAGAGCTCCCTTAGTCTTACATTAAAATCTTGGTGAACGATGCACATTTATAGCTCTGGTGGCCCAGATTTAAGAAGCTGCACTACAATCCCGAAGACATGCAGTTTGAGGCCACCAGCTGCTCTGTGGGAGAAGATGCACAATCGTCTCCCGTGTGATTAACTGCCGCTGAAAACCACTGGAGGGTCAGCAATAGGTCGGTTCTGACTCTACAGTACACAGACAGCAACAAGCCAATATTAAATGTCAAAGTAATATAAAACCTTTCATAGTAGCCATTCTAATAAACTTTTTTTTATTAACTATGAAATACCTGTTGTTATTGTGAAGTATTGTTGAGAAAGACTCATAGTGGCCATGTGAATAATACCCTGCACAATCCTTAGCATCCTTGAAATATCTACACATTATATTGGTTAAGAACATATTCAATGAGAGCGGATTTTTCATGTCTTTAGATACCTCGACTGTTGCTACCATGGTGTTAATTGGAGAGCCAAGTAAAATGAAATCATGGGCATATGGAAGCATTTTGGGGGATTTAAAAATGTTCTTTGATTTCTTTTGCTTCTTTTATCTAACTATATTTTGTGAATTTCTAGAAGTCAGATGTGATATAATTATGTCATTTTTTCACAATAAAAAAAGAACATATTTACTGTCAATATGAATATATATAGCAGTGGTTCTAATTATATGAGTAATGAACTCACTCAACACATTTCTGGAACGTTGCATCAAACTCATAGCTGACCCTCTTTTGAGTTTCCAAGGTTGTAAATCACATGGGAGGAAACTTCTCATCTTTCTCCTGTGGAGTGGTTGGTGGGTTTGAACTCCTAGAGAGGCTGAGTCTTTTGGTTAGTAACAAACTCTCTATGTTGGGCTATACCACTAGTGTTCCCTTGAAAATAAAGCAGAGTGCTCCCTTGAAAATAAAACAGAAAGGCAATATACATACAAAAATAATGAAATGGAATTATATTTTCTTTTTATTTTAAAATTTTTCTACATATACTTTTGTTTTTCTAATTTAAAAGTACTTTTGGAAGCAGAAGTGGCATCCACTTCCCAAATAACATACCTCCAGAAACTCTGTGAACTTTGAAAAATGTTGATAGTTTTAGAAAGGCTTCAGGCCCTTTGTTCATAGGTTCATTATGAGTCATGCTTAACTGGAAGGCAGTCAATAACAACATTTTACTAAAAATACTATACATCAAAAAATACCATATAACATGATAGAGGCTAGAGAACATTATGCTGAGTGAACTAGCTCAGTCTCATAAGGACAAATATTTCATAGACCATTATTGTAAAAACAGAAGGATAAATTAGTAAGATGTATATAAATGTAAAAAGATGGAAAGGGGAGGGGTAGATGGCTAAGACTAGGGAGGAGGGATCATGGGGTCATAGAGTTTAGTTAGTGGAGGGTGAGGAAATTAAGAGAGATCCAATAGGGATCTGAAAAGATAGGGTAATAATAGATATAGATAAATGGTGATGAATAAGACACAATGTATTCAACACAATGTGAATGGGGGGAAATAAACAGGTTAGGCATAACACGATAGTCATAAAACTGAATGCAGTTTAAAGATTGCAGGACTTTCTGAAATTTGGCATGCTTGGTAAAGTTTTAGGAGAACAATGGTAATTGGTCTGGGTTTTGAATAACTGTTAGGGCCTTTAAGGATAGACAGATGGTAGAAAGCCTTTTAGGTTAAAGAAGTAGAATGAACAAGCTAGGGAAGAAGCAGCTAACACATATGAAACTGTGGAGGCAGGCTTAACTGAATGAAATGCTCTTGTTTGAATAATAGTGGGAAATTTGGTACAGAGTAAAGTGGGATTACAATTCAGAAGACCTTTACAATTTGGCTGTGAGGTTAAGCTAGAAATCAGGGGGGGAAATAAGGAAATATTTCTTGAGGAAAAGGGAAACATTATCTCATGAGTGTTTTAGGAAAATCATTCTGTGCAGGGAGTATATCAGAGCTGGCGCTTACAAGGTAACCATCACGATCCATCTGGCATCCATGGCAGACACCAGAATCCATCGCAGCTTGGCTCTGCATGAAAGCCTTAGGACCATCTTCATCCAGCCTTCCAGTCAGGCATTGCTAATCAAAGTTGGAGAATGAAATTTTATCTTCTTCTGTGTGAGTCATATTTAAAAAAAAAATCATTGTGTTTCTGAGGCTATAAATGTTTACGGGAGGAAACTGCCCATTTTTCTCCCACAGAGTAGCTGATAGATTCAAACCACTAAACTTCTGGTTAGCAGCTTAACACGTAACCACCTATGCTTCCCAAGCTCCATGTGTAGCATTTAAAAAAAGCAAAAGATGAGAAAGAGAAGGGAAGAAAGGTGGAAGCCCAGAAAAAAAATGACTAGAAATTTAGTAGTTCTGGAAACATAAAAAAGAATTAAGTGTCTTGAGATGTTTCTGTATTTGTAAATCTCTATTTTGATTATAGTCAGAAACAAATAATTTTTAAATCATTATTTTAAATTATCTAAGTTATTTATCATTCTTTTAAAAATTACTTATTTATCTGTTATAGAAGTATTTAGCTTCTTATATGGTCTTTGTCACTGATGTGTATTTTCTAGACACATGCTTTTTTATAAAAAAACACTTAAATATTTAATAAGCTTGAAAACAGTAACTTCAAGGAATGATGTACAAAAAGAAAAAGACTTCTTACCAGATTTAGATGCACCTGGTCTGTCCACTCATGGGAGTTAAATTGTCAGAATATGTTAAGGCACTATTTTTTTGGGTGGGTGGTTTTGTTTTTTTGTTTGTTTTTTTTTAAAAAAAGGAGGTTTTCTGTTTTTTCAAAAGCTGCTTTTAGATTTCAAAATAGCAAACAAATTAAATATAAGATGAAATTGTCTCATCTTTGTGGGGGAAGGGAAAGCTGCTTTGTCAGTGTGTGGACTGCAAACAGAGCAGAATGTTTATCTTTGCTGTATGCTGAATATGGAAAATAAAGTTAGCAAGAGCCAAAGGCCTTCTTTTGAATAACTTCTTGGCAAAAGGAAAAACATAAATCCAGTGGCAAAGCTGCTTTCTCCTATGGATATCATGCTTGAAAAGGAAGAAGGTCAGAGAGAAAGAGGAATACCTTCAACCAGATGAATTGACATGGGACCTCCAGCAATGGGCTCAAGTATGTCAGGTTTGATGAAAATGGCACAGGATAAGACAAGGTTTAGATCTGTTGTTTATGGGATCACCATGAGTCATACTCAATAGCACCTAACAGCAACATATGCTTTACTATGTTGTTGTGTGCCGTAGAGTAAGAACCAACCCATAGCTGACCCTCTGGAGAGTTTTCAGAGGCAGTTAATCACACAGGAGGAGATTGCCCATCCTTCCGTGGAGCAGCTGGTGGATTTGAATCACCTTGCCTTTGGGATTACAGCACAGCTTCTTGCCACTAGACCACCAAAGCTCCCTCTTTATATAAAGGTTAATTTCTGTCCACTTGATAGGCTCATAATAATGTCTGCATACCTCTTAAGTCAAGATTTGGTTGTTGGAAGCTACAAGAGTTGACATTTTATCAATATTTCTTTTTTTTCCCTCTCTTATTTGTCTATGATTTATAATGAAGAGTTTACAAGACCCTATGAAAAAACTAGTTGAAAAAGAAGGAAGGAAAAAGATCACCCAGCAGGAAAGTACAGAAGCAGCCACAGAGGATCCAAATCAGTAAGTTATGTGCTATTTCTAGAAAATCTTTCTTTCCTTAGATATGGGTAGCAAAATTCTTGCTGACCAGATTTGGTGGGGGCCTCAGACACAGGAATTGCCTTTTACTTCCTGACTTCTTGGTGGTGGTGGTTGTTAGGTGTATTCGAGTCAGAACTGACTCATAACTGACCTGCTACCAGGTGTGCAAAGGCAGGAAATCACACCTGAGGAGATGGCCTGTCTTTCTCTTGCAGAGCAGCTGGTGGATATGAACCATGTGTCTTTGAGTTGGCAGCACTGCTCCTTACCCACTCAGCCACCAGAGACCACTTGACAGATGTATTCAGAGTCCTACAGTCTTCAGCACATATTCCTGGTGAACTTTGGATCTCTCAATCCAATGAAAAAAAATTCTGTAAATCTGGGTGGGGGACTAGTGACTGAGTAGTAAGAAATTGTGCTGTCAGCTCAAAGGCAAATGGTTCAAATCCACCAGCTGCTTGGTGGGGGTGGAGCGTGGGAAGGCAAGGAATCTCTCCTGTGAGATTTGCAGCCTCTGAAAGTCTGCTGAAGGGTCAATTGTGAGTCAGTTCTGACTGAATGGTACATTATAACAGCATTGTTGTGGTAAGTATGTTGTTGCTTGTGACTCATAGCAACTCTATGCATAGTAGCCCTGAACCCTGCCCTGTCCTGAGCCAGTCTCACTGTCTGTGACACACCTACCCTCATTACTTCAGTTACTGTGTCAATCCATCTCATCTGGGCTCTTGCTCTCCTGTGTTTTAACAAAACATTTCTTCCCCCCCCCCCATTTTTCTACATATGCAATGTCTTGTTTTCTACCATTCAGATGATTTTTTTTTTTTGCCTCTGTAAAATAGAGTAGTGTGTGTGTGTTTTTTAATGTTTATTTCTTTTTTTTTATTATTTCAATGAACATCTACAGAGATTTTGGAATTCCATTCATTCATTGTTGCACTTTTCTCCCCGCCCACCCTCTCACCCCAGTTCGCTCCTCTCCTTGAAAAGCAAAAAAAAAACTTCATTGGTATACAATCCTCCACCCCGCACACCCCCACCCCCACCCCAAATATAATCCACTCTGCAACTCTCATTCCGTACTCTTATGATAAACATAATGCCCTAAAATATAATATTTTTAAACTATTCAATACAGAGTAGTTTTGAGTGCAGGAAGTAAGTACTTCATCTTCATATCGTCCTCTTTACAAAGAAAACACCCCAGGAAATCATTTTAACTAAGATGAACTTTGTAACATGCTTCCTAATCTTCCACAGCATCAAGCAGCTTTATATGTGAATCTATGTCATTTTCTTTTGAGCACGTGAGAGTTGGTCATTGAACTGATTAACCAAAGAAAGTGAAGTCAATCTTTTTTACCTCTATTTATTCCTTTCCAAGCTCCAAAAAAGCTTAGATGATAATCTTGTGTTAAACCAGGCTTTATCTTTTCCTTTGTTTCTAAATAAAGTTTCAAATGTACTTTTGTCCCGCAAAATATTTGCTGCCAATATTAGCCCTATTTAATTTTAAAGCTATTACTAGAAAATTTCTTTAGTGCAGAACAAAGGTACATCTTCAGTAGGATGAACTAAAGTGTGTGATCTATATCCAAGACAACTATTTCAGGGAGAATTGGTCATTTATTTCTGGCAGTGGCAGTAATGCTAGCCATCTTTGCCTGAGCACCTCTAATGTGCTGTACACAATGCTAGACACTTTGTTTCTCTCAGCTCATTCACCTGATAATTCTGTGTCATCACTGTAAGTAGACTCATGTTTACAACTGACCGGAGGGAGGTGCAGAGGTTTTAAGAGGCTGCTCACGGTCCCTTTTATAGTACTAGAGCCCAGAATCCCGGAGCCTCCTTTTCTCCATATAAGTTCTATCCAATCAAAATAAAGCATATGCCTTTACTTGAAAGGGGACTGCATAGAATTATCTTTTAACTAATTATAGACTTCTCAGGTATTTTAATTTTTCATTTAAAAAACTCAATTATGTAACCCAGTAATAATTTTAAATGATAGTGAAAATGTAATAGAGGCACTAATGCCCCTTCCTTGTCCTTAAAGATAAGGTCAGAGTCAAGGAGGTAACCGTCTCTCTGGGTTTGAGAGTGACCTGGGCTTCAGCATTGATGAGTTTAACCCCCTGCACGTCTAGTGGGGTCAACGTCTTCTGGAAGACCAGGAACTGGGATAAATACCTGCTAGACAATCAGTTTTCAATCATGGTTTTTAAAAAGATGGTTAGCTTATTTATACCTAATTACCCATCTAGACATTTACAGAATATCTCTTCAGGATACAAATAAATTCACATACTAAGATTCTCCTAAGCATGGTGCTAGGAGAGGCCATTCCTCGGAAAGGGATATCATGCTTGGAAAGGTGGAGGGTGGACAAAAGAGAGGAAGCCTCCACTGAGATGGATTGCCATGGTGACTTCAGCAAAGGGCTCAGATGTACCAGAGATGAGGAGGATGGCACAGGATAGACCAAGGTCTGGTCTTTTGTTCAAAGGATCACTATGAGTCGTACTCAACTCCATAGCACGGAACATCAACCACCCACCAGCCTTAGGGAACGAAGGTTGTGTATCATTTTAACTGAAAAGCCAGCAGTTTAAATCCACAAGCTGCTTCAAACAAGAAAATGGACAGTCTCTTCCCATGAAGATTTACTTGAAGGAGCCCAATCATGGGTCACTATGGGTCAAAACCAACACTATGACAGTAGGTTTGGGTTGAGGGGGTTGGTTTTGTTTTATTTTGTTTTGTTTGTTTGTTTAACCAGCCTTGGGCCAGGAAAAAGAGAATGATTATTTCTTTTCTTTCTATATCAGTGGCAAGTAAATGACTATGTGCCTGCCCTTTCATCTGTGTGTATATGGTGTTGTTATATGTGAAGTAATACTTACACTATACTCAGTGTTTATACTGAAGTAGTACTTATGTTTCCTAATGTTATGCTCAACAACTGGTGCATCAATAATATGCTATTTGCAGGAGTTGGTACTAAATGTCTTTTTCTTTTATTATAAGGTTAATTTCATTGGCCGATGAAAACCAGAGCAAGGAATCCTCTAGTTTTAAACGTAAGTTTTTCTTTTATTTAGAATTGCTTCTGAAATACTACTTAATACTCAAAAGCTATTTTTTTTTTTCAAATCTTACCTAGGCCTTTTCTTCTTTTCCAGTTGAGAATGGGCTATATTGATTTTCTTCTTGTAATTGCAATTAAAATTTTCAGGTGTGATCAATAGTACTCCTATGGCATTACTCAGAGAGGCTGTATGTTTTTAAGTAGACAATTAGTTGTGCTCGCTTCAGCAGCACATATACTAAAATTGAAGCAATACAGAGAAGAATAGCATGGCTCCTGTGTAAGGATGACACGCAAATTCCTTAAGGGCTCCATATTTTTGACACCATGCTTGGGAAGGTGGAGGGTCGACAAAAGAGAGGAAGAGCCTTCAGTTGCATTGACACAGCAACTGCAGTGATGGGCTGAAGTGTGTCAGAGATTGTGAGGTTAGTACAGGATTCAGATCTGTTAGTCATAGGGTTGCTATTAGGACTATTCAATTTAGTGGCACCAAACAGTAACAACAGGATTAATCAATTCAGAATCCTTGCCTCAGAGGACTATCTAGGCTTGAGACCTGACTGAAAGCTATTTCTCTTGATAACAAATATATAAAATCAGCTATTATCATTTAATCACTCTGTTTTAGGCTGAAGATGTCATTTTAATAAAATTGAGTTGTTACACAGTAACAATAAGATTGTTAAGTAGACTCTTGGTGGTTTGTGGGTGTTGACCTTTCACTAGGATAGATGGAGAGCTAAGCTCAGACATTGCTTTTCGAGGTGACCCTCAGTGTGCCCTACAATGAGTGGTACCGGATTCACCTGATGGATTTTAGTTGATGTGTTAGGGAGTGTGTCTAGAGTTTAGAGTACTGGTTGATGATACAGTGTGCTGTCTAGTCAGTCTTTCTGTTTTCTGTCAGTTTTCTCATTGAATCCTCTTCTGATAAAGAGCACTTGAGTATAAAAATAGTGGTTGAATTTTGATGGAATACTGACCCTCTCCTCTGAAACTCAGAGCTTTTGGGTACTCAAGAAAATGTAAAGGGTTTATGCAGACAATTCCAGTTAGCTCAGCCCTCTCCTCAGGCTGACCCTGCTGGGGACATTTCTTCTCCCTGCCTTTCCTATGGAAACCTTTCAGAGAGTGAGGAGGCAGCAGTACAGATTTGGGGGCTTCCCCACTGCTCCCTCCTTCTCCTTTACCCTCTTTTCTGGTCTGTTATCTCACTTTTCAGACCACTTGCTTCGTCTGTTTTCTTCATTCCTCAATTTCCTCTTTTATTAGCTTTCTCTCTTTCTTTCAATAGAAATTTTTTTTTTTTGCCTCTGTGCCTTGATTCCATGTCATCTGTTGGTGCATAAATATCTTCACTGCTTCGTGTATGTGTTCACTTGTCCAACAGATGTTCATTGTGAGTTGTTTCTGTGCCAGGCCTAACATGCACTAGGACCTGAGCTTCTGATGGGACCACAGACATACTCAGACCCCTCCTTGTTGGGAATTACAGCCTAAAGAGGAAGCAGCTGCTAATATTGTAATTGACAAGTAATTAAACCATTTCAACTTGGACAAGAGCCACAAGAAGTAGTACAGGGCTAAGGGCAGATGTGACAGGGAGTACCAGGGAACCAGCTAAATAAAGTACTGTGCTGAGATCTGTCAACATAAAAGAAACAACCTTGACAGCAACTGTTTCGAGTCTATAGGTGGTGCATACAGTCTCTGCACTTACCTGGCAGGTGAAAGGTTGGTACTTCGAGTCCATCCAAAAATGCCTCAAAAGCATTTTTGATGCATATCATATGATGATATGATGATCTACTTCTGAAAAATCCACCATTGAAAACCCTATGAAATACAGTCTGACAGTCAGGATTGAATCAGTAACAGCTTGGGGCGGGGGGGGGGGGGGCATGTTGACATATATGAGCCAATAAGAGCCAGGAGAAGGTCAGAGAACGTGGCTTGTTCCAGAATGTCAGGTAGGATGTAGAAGGGGGAGGAAAGCAGAGAGAAAAGTAGAAACCAACCTAATTAGCCATGTGTGAGCTCTCTGACCATGTTAACCCAAGCCCTTGGTGTCCCTGTCAGAGTTCTGATACCAACTGCATGAATCATTAATGTGATGGAAATCAAGGTAATGAAGTAGAAAATCTTAGTTCTGTGGGAAAAATGTTAAGAGCCGGTTTATTCTATTCTTATTCAAGTTACGTGTTATGTATAAATAAATAACAATCTGTACCTAAACAAGAGGCTCACATGTTCTTGTGTAATACGGCCACTTACTTGCAGGAGTTACTTGCTATTTTGAGATTATAAATGCTGATTACTTTGTTTTATATACATAGAATGGAATCCTTCATGATAAAGTGTCATCCGTCTTATTCCGTCATCTGCAAAAAGTTTAAAGTACACTATGAGTAAATTAAATTTTAAGGCTGTTCTTTTCCCTTTTTATTTTAACCAGACTCATATGACTCAAGTTCATTAGCACCATCAAGTTATATTACTCTAATTTATACACTTTGCCACAGAAGGAGAATTGTTCAATTGGTGTCATGGTGTTTTTGGGTAAATTCTAAAATGAAATCAGAGATTAAGAGCTGTTCATTTTAAAAAAAATAATTCACTGATAGCCAACAGCTGGAGTAAAATGTGACTCCAGAATCCCTCTTTTGTGTGAGCGCATTTGTGGGTGTCACTTCATCCTGAAGCTGTGTTTTTCTTACACTGAATTATGAACATGTCTACAATTCTGCATTGATGTAACCCTTTGCATGATGTGTTGTTTACAGCTGAAGATGGAAAAAGTGTTCTATCTGCCTTAGACAAAAGCTGTACACATGATGTGTCCTCAGGTAATCTGGATTAAGGAAAGCTAATACAGTTTAATAATTTGAACCTAACTCCTTACAAAGTGAAACTAACTCTTAATTTTGTTTTCTCTCCCACTCCCCCCAAAAGGACCTGTAGATGAGTTATTAGATATGAAAGCTGAGGAAGGGGGTAAGATTTGTTCACTTCTTTGGGGTTATAATATATTTAAATATCTAATTTTTTACGTGCAGAAAAATATACTAACCTTTTGAATAACTTTGTATTTCTAAATGAATTATTTTTAGATTTTATTTTGTAAAAAATATGAAATATATCTAAGTACAAATTCATACATTACAGTAGTAGACTTGCCATTTCTAATGTCGTTTTATAATGCCTAAACTGTTGTTGTCTCTGTACTGTCAGAACCAACCCATAACTGACTCTTCAGCAAATATTCAGAGGCAGTAAATAACGTGGGAAGAAATGAACTCATTTTTCTCCCATGGAGCAGCAGGTAGATTTGAACCTTGTGCCTTTAGGTTGGAGGACAGCTCGTTACCACTAGGCCATTAGAGCTTCCTAAAAAGTCTTTTTGAAAAAGACTTAAAGCTAAATCAAAGCCAGACTAAAGCTAAAGGTCATTATAGTAAAAGTCACATGCTGCAGTATAAAAATCATGACCTTCTGGGATCAGACATAGATTTGAATCCTAATTTTACTATAAATAACTTATATGGCTTAAAGTAATTTACTTCTTACTTAACTCCTCTTATCCTCAGTTATTCTCATTTATAAAATGGAAACATTAGCAAATGGTAAATTACTGGTCAGAATTCAAGAGTCTGTGTTTGTAAAAGGTTTTTTCGTGGTATCTGGCACAGAGAAGAAGCTCTTTAAATGGTAGCTAGTTGAGATTGTAGAACTAGGTTTACTGTCTTTGTTGCATACATTGCCATTGAGCCTTTGTTAAGTGCATGGGGATGTTTGCCTGGCCAAGTCCTTCACTTAAGTTCACTGAACCTAAGTTCATTCAGAACAATGAATTTAAATGAGACTGGATAGGCCTAGGCAATCCTAAGAAATTGAGTCCATGCCATAGGCTGTACATAGGCTGGATGTCCTTACTCCAAAGCGTTTCCTACAGCTGATTTGCTGTGAGTCCTGAATCCTTTCCGATCCCAAACCAAACTCTTGAGATGCCCTTGTCCTGGAGACTGGGGCACCATTGGCCTTGATATTACAGGTTTATTATTGGATTAGCAGTCAGCCAAGGGCATCCTTGAAAGCCCCACTGAACCAAAGCCAAGGATCCTTTCAGCTAGTTCTGCGTTGTATTTGGATATAATTTCTAGAGTGTGAGAGGAAGAAAGTATCTGCAGAAAACAGGCCCCTGGTTAAAGTTTTATTTTTGTTTTGTTTTCCAAGACAGACAGGAACCACAACTATGGTCTTACCTTTACAGGGCTTCAGCGTATAAACCTGAGGGCAGAAACCTGTTTTCCTTATTCCTATCCTGCTTTAGGCAATAGCCTGCAGGCCTGTGCTTTCATCCAGGCCTGTGATTATTTTGTCAGAATGACTACTCAGATGTAAATATTGAAGGCCCTATCAGGTGAAGAGAATAATAAACAAGCAGTTCTTAAACAAGGCAATAAGCAGATTGCCTTGCATGCCTCCAACTGACATTTTAAAATTTTGCCTTTGGCTTAAGGATAAACTCTGTTGCAGGAATTAATGCATTTTTAAGATCTCTCTTTTAGAGTTTGAGTGGTTAAACCTTACCAAAGTGAGAGGAAGCAAGTAATATTAATAGCTACTCAGTACTCAAGGCTCTCTTGATTGCATAAGAAGTTTACATTATCAGCAACCCAGAAGACGGGCAATCAGAACCACCGGGAAGAACTATGGAAGAAAAGCCGACCGTTTGCTTCTGTAACAATACCAGCCTGGAAGACTTTATGGAGCTCAGTTCTACTCTGTAGCACATGGGGTCACCAGGAGTCAGAATTGGCTCAATAGGACCAAGTTTTGTGGTTTTGAGTGCCCACTGCTAAGCTTTGCCTGTCTTAGCCTTTAGCAAATGTAATTTAGTACCGCAAAGAGCTCTGAAGGCCCAACGGTCAAATCCACCAGCTACTGCATGGGAGGAGAATCTCCTTCCATGCAATTTACTGCCTCTGAAGACGCGCTGGAGGGTCAACGATGAGTCGGCCAACAGGACAGTAAATAACAACAACATGTATGCTCCTGTTTATTTTTATATGAAGGGTTTTCTTTTTTCCTCCTATTCCCACCATTTCTCTTTATGTACATTTCACCATTGCTTTTATCAGCTTCTAATTTCTTTAATAAACTTAATTTTTAGAACAAGCGGTATGTTCACATTAGTACCAAAAAAACCAAGATTATAATAAAAAGTAATAAAAATGTCATTTCCATCCCTATTCCCAGCCATTTGTGCCAGTGTCCCCAAACCTCAGTGCACCCTCCCATATTCATGTCCATTGTTATTGTTGTTGTTAAGTTCCATTAAGTCAGGTACAATTCATAGTGCCCCATGAGCAGATATGAACCCTGTCCAGTCCTGGTTCTATCTTCTGATATATTTGATCTCATTGCTGCAACACCATATCATCCCTTCTCAGTGAAGGTCTTTCACTCTTTCACTGATCCTCCACTTTCCAAGCATAAGGTCTCCTACCAAGGATTATCCTCTCCTACCAACATGTCCAAAGTATATGAGACGAAGCTTAGCCATCCTTGTCTCCAAGGAACACTCCGGCTGCATTTTATGCAAGACATGTTTGTTCTTTTGGCAGTCCACAAGACACTCAGCACTCTTCTCCAACACCACAACTCAAAGGCTTCGATCTTTCTTCTGTCATTCTTACTCATTGTCCAGTTCTCAAATGCATATCAGATCAGAAAAGACTGTGGCTTGAGTTAGGCACACCTTAGTCTTTAAGTTGCTATCATTGCTCTTCAATACTATAAAGAAGTCCCAGAAAGCACATTTTCCCAGTACAGAACATCTTTTTTATTTCTTGACTACTGGTATCAGTGGTATTGATTGTGGATCCAAACAAGATGCAATCATTGACAACTTTAGTCTTTTCTCTATCTGTCACAATGTTGCCTATTTGCCCATTGGTGAGGATCTTTGTTTTCTTGATCTTGAGATGTAATCCATATTGAAGGCTGTAGGTTTTAAATTTGTGTGGCAAGCATTTCAAATCATTTTCACTTTGAGCAAGCAAGCATAGCAGCTGGTAGAATCATACCATGTGCCTTTGGGTTGGCTGTGCAACTTTGCTGTGCTCTACAATGGATGAAAATGGTATTTGTAAGCAGGCAGGAAGATTGATTTGACTTTGTCACTGCCAAATCTCAAAGCTTTCCTTTGGTGATTAGCCCTTCCCTACTCTCTGCTGCCTCTTCAGTGCTGACAGCCCATAGGCCAGCATCGGCTTCAAAGCATTAACATGGCCCCTGGAATGACAGAAAACTTGAGGTGACTGAAAAGAACATTCATTAATTTGTTGACTTTAAAATGTATATTCTTTGGAAACTGCCGCAAGGCCCAATCTTGAATTAAAGCACTGATTATAATATGCAAGACATTAAACAGTCAAGAAATAAAAAGAACTTAATCCAGGGATGGCTGACTTTATAGGACTTACGGGCTATAAGCCCTAGCACCCTGCTGCTTGAGGCTGTTCATTCCCAGTGGTAATTCTGTTTGACGATGAATAGCTAACTGGAGAATAATGATATCAGGAAGCCTACCAATTAGTACAATAGCAATAATTCTCAAGGATCTATTGTCTGGAATATCTCTCTAATTCAATATCATAATGAAATGTGTTTCCCCCATACTAAATAGATAATCAAATAGAAAACTCGTATTTGACTACCATTTAGAAAATGGTTTGAGTGAAAGAGAAGCTCAGTGATATTTTCAAATGTTTGTATCTGGCTTTAATGTCACCTTCAGACCACATGTAATGATCTCAACCCCAATTCTTGAATTATAACTAGCAGAAGTATTTATGTCCTTCAGAGTCCCAGGTCTGTTGAACAGTCAGTAAGTGACCAAACAAAAAAGGTTCCTAAGAAATGGGAGAGCTTAATGAGTTTCATCTCACCTAAGTGTTTTAACTTGGCCACACCCAAAAGGTTTCTCTCTAGGACAAGACTAATAAAGCCAAATGGGAAGAGGAATTATCTGAATTATAGTTACTTTTCTTCGTGCCTCTGGATATTGTGGTTCCATATTATAGCTCCATATCAGGGAACTCTGGTGGTCTAGTGGTCTAGTGTCAAGAAGCTGAGCTGCAATCCCAAAGGCACATGGTTCAAGGCCACCAGCTGCTCTGCGCAAGAAGGTTGGGCAATCTCCTCCCATGCAATTAACTGCCTCTGAAAACTCACCAGAGGCTCAACTGTGGATTGGTTCTGACTCTATGGTACACAACAACAACAACACAACATCAGAATTGTTAGGTACCATAAATCTGGGTGAGAGCCCATTTCCTATAGTGATAATGCATGTTTGTATGTCTGCACCCAGAATTTTCTCCTCTCATTATTCATGTATTGCTGATTAGGGATCTTATAAAGTCTTGGATAGTATACTTGGTTGCTAACCAAAAGATTGGAGGTTTCAGTCCACTTAGAGGCAGTGGTCAGGGAAAAAGAAATCTACTTTTGAAAAATCAACCATTTAGCTTTATGGAAAACACATCTACTTTGGCATATACTTAAGAATCCTATGGACAAAATGGTGAACAATCCAGGAATCATTAAAAGAAGATGGAAGAAGTATACAGAGTCACTGTACCAAAAAGAATTGGTTGACACAGAAGAATTTCAAGAAACAACATATGATCAAGAGGCAATGGTGATAAAGGAGGAAGTTCAGGCTGCTCTGAAGGACCTGGCAAAGAATAAAGCCCCAGGAATTGATGGAATACCAATTTATGCATTTCAGCAAACAGAAGCTGCCCTGGACATGTTTACCAAGTTGTGCCAAGAAATCTGGAGGACAACCACCTGGCCAGCTGACTGGAAGAGATCCATATTTATTCCCATTCTAATAAAAGGTGACCTTACAGAGTGTGAAAATTATTGAATAGTATCACTGATATCACTTGCAAGCAAAATCCTGCTGAAGATAATCCAAAAAACAACTGGAATATCACATTGGCAGAAATACAAGCTGGATTTAGAAAAGGTTATGGCACTAGAGGTTATTGCAAATGTCAGATGGATCTTGTCAGAAAGCAAAGAGTAGCAGGGGGATATCTATGTGTTTTTCATTGACTATGAAAAGGCATTTGATTGTGTGGATGACAACAAATTGTGACTAACCTTGAGGAGAATGTGAATCCCAGAACACTTTATCATTCTTATGAGAAGCAGGAATGGCATCCACTTCCTAAACTTGATGCCTCTGGAAACTCTACAAACTCTCTAAACTCTACAAATTCTCTAAACTATAAATATATAGAAATGATGTTAATTATAGAACAGAGTTCAGGTCATTTGTGCAAAGCTTACTCTTAGTCGTATTCAACTTGATGGCACTTAACCACTGCTAAATGAGATTAATACTGTTATATCTGGAGAAACACTCTTCCATGTTGTGCATCACTCTTTGTCAATGTGCTGTATGAAGTAACCTGGGTTTGCTGTGATGCTGAACCTTGTGCCACTGGGGTATCAAATACCAGAATGATTTTTTCAATGTGGACAGTGTTTGGTGAAGCTCCCAGTTGTAAGACAGGTTTGGAAGCAGGAATGGCACCCACTTCCTAAACCACGTGCCTCTGGACACTCTATGAACTTGGAGAAATGACGATAGTTATGGAAATGCATTAGGTCTTTTGTTCATAATGTGGCTCTCAATTCGATGGCAATCAACAACAGTATGCTTAGAACAGGAAGCAATCCTCAGAACAGAGCAAGGAAACAGTGCATGGTTCAAAATCAGGAAAGGAGTGTGTCAGGGATGTGTCCTGTCTCCATACCTTTTCAGTCCATATGCAGAACAGATCATTTGGAAGGCTGGACTTTATGAGGAGGAATGTGGTATCAACAACCTATGTTATGCTGATGACATAAGCTTGCTTGCTGAAGGTCAAGGACTGTAGTCTTCAGTATGGATTGAAGCTCAACATCAAAAAGTCAAAGATTCTCACCAGTGGGCCAATTGGCAGCACCATGATAGATGGAGAAGAGATTGAAATTGTTAACAATTACAGCTTGCTCGACTCCACAATCAACACTCTTGGTACCAGCAGTCAGGAAATCAAAAGACAAATTGCACTGGGAAAATCTACTGACAGTGACTTCTCCAGAGTACTGAGAAGCAATAACATCATTCTAGAGGCTGAGATGTACCTGATCCAGGCCATAATCTTTATAATTGCTGTGCATCAGAGAACTGGACAGTGGCAAAGGATGACAGAAGAAGTGAAGCCTTTGAGTTGTGGTGCAGGAGAAGAGTCTTGAACTTACCATAGACCGCCAAGAAAACAAATAGGTCTGTCTTGGAGAGGGTGAAACCAAGTTTCTTCTTGAAGACTAGGATTGTGAAGCTCCATCTCACATACTTTGGGCACATGGCCAGGGGGACCAGTCCTGAAAGAAGGACATCATGTTCAGAAGGGTGGAGAGACAGCACAGGAGAGGAAGACCCTGGATGAGATGGGCTGATACAGTAACTGGGATCAGAGTCAGTTAGACTGGCTCAGGACAGGGCAGGCTTCAGAGCTCTTGTATGTATGGTCGCTATGCGTTCTGACTCAATGGAACTTAACAACAACAACATGATATATGGGGAGTCATGGAAGTAAATATTAACTAGGTGGCATATGGTTTGTAGGAATCATATGTTTCCTCGTTTGCATTCATTATGGTAAACACTAAATTCATCCGTCAGCTTTCCCTCAGCCCTCTTTTTCACTGTCCTAGAATGTATCCCTAACCTTGATCGTCTCATAAGCTACTGCTAGCTACCCTTTCAAAATAAAATACTGTTCCTGTGCAATCAACGGAGGGTCAGCCCTTCTGTGCAGAGAATGATTTCCCATCCTACCCTACCTCCCCCAATACCAAGTCTTGCACTTTTTTCAATAAATTTGCTTAGTTGTTATGAACTTATACTGACTTGGGGAAGCCAGCTTGGGGTTTATCAAAAATCTTTCCTTGGTGACTACTCACAGTTTAACACCATTGTTTTGCTTTGCTTTTTGATGGATAGATGGTGTGATTTCTCCTCTCCATTGAAACATGATCTATGCTTTTTTTCTTTCTTTTTTTTCCTTTTTTTATATTTTCTATTTTACCAGATGGGAGTTTTGAGAAACCATCTTCTTGAATTCTATCTAAGGACCTTTTTAATTTTTTTCACTAGAACTTTTGTATTAAGAATTGTAAATTCTGTTATTGTTGTTGTTAGATGTCTCTGTAAGGTGGTTTCCTGCCCTTCCTACCTTCATACCCTCTTTTGAGTGATGTGAGGCTAGTGTTGGCGTTTGGGGTTTTTTTTCATCTGTGTTGCAAATGTGCGGCCTTTGCAATTAGTCATTGTGTCAAGAGTAGGTACCAGGGATAAAACCAGAGAAACAGTCTTCCTGTTTAGCATCAGATGATGGTACCTTAAGTGACATTTGTCTGTTTGTTTTCCTGTGCTCTCATCTTTGGTCCATGAAGTTATGTTTCCATTTTCTGCGTTCCTAATTTGTGCTGAGGTCATCAAACTCAGTATGGTTTTAAAAAATATTACATGAGCTCGCGGTCACTCATTTCACACCTTGGCTTCCTGTTACCCATACTTGCCTACACTGAAGAGAACTTCCCCTGTGTTTTCACACAGCTAGAATGCATTGGTTCAGGATCAGTTCTCCAAGGGAATTTTTCCTGAGGGCATGGGAACTGTTTAACAGTTTGTAACCCCTTGCCAGAATAAGCAGGCATGCCAAGTAGTTCCACCCTCCCAGCCATTGCCTTCTAGGTATCTGCAGCCAAGAGCTTTGCCTGGTTGCCCGTGGAACCATCTGACCATAGCAACCATCACAACTCAGGAAAGCTCAAATAGTAGTTTGTGTGAGAGAATTTTTTTTTTTTTAAATAGAGTCTATCTTCATTTTCTAGGGCTGCTGTAAGGAAATGCCACAAAGTGTGGGTGGCATTGAAGAACAGAACTTGAAAAATTATCAGGCATGAAGAGCAGAATTCCACACCAGGGAGATGGCCTTGTTGACCCTTCCTAAGAGTTTTGATGGGAGATAGTTCCAGCCTCCCATGGTTCCCAGTGGTCCTTGGTTTTCCTTAGTGTGGAAATGCATCTTCCCTTGGTGTCTTCTCTGTGTGTATTCTCTTATTTAATAAGACCTATTCAAAACTATAACATCTCAAAAAATCCTTTTTCCAAGTTGGGTCATATTCACAAAAGTAAGAGTTAAAATGCCAATCTTTGTGTTGAGGGGAAATAATTCACTGAATAAGAGGTTCTGAAGTGAAAACAGTATGCCCCATTGAGAAAACAGCCGGACCTACACGTGCCAGGGTCCCCAAGCAGATAATGGATGATTAATGAATGATGTTGGGCAGGCCATCTTAATTTAGGTAGGGATCTTGGGTTTCCTCATCCCAGCTTAGAGGAATGTCTTTCTCTTCATCTGTGAATTACTTAGAGGAGTTGCTTTCTCAAATCCCTTTCAGCTATCTCCTCCTGGGGCACCTCACTGGGAAGAGAGCAGCAAATTTCCACATAGGAGGCAGGAAAGTGTGTCAGAAAAAGTCAAGTAGAGGTGTTTTGCTTGAATTATAAGCCACTCAGAAGGAAGTGTTGATGGCTTACTGAATGATTTACCTTAAAGCTTATACAGAAAGGTCAAGAATACCACTGTAAATACTAGTACGCTGATCATTTGAAAGGAAGCTGTTGAAGATTCAAGTAAGGGAGGAAGAATGATATAGCTGGCTGAAGTAAAGACACATAGCAGGAAGGTGCCAGCAGCCTAACCAGGGGCCAAACCCCAAAGAGCTTCTGAGTCAGGGATTTGTTTTCAGGGCTCAGGGAGTAACTTGAAACTGGGGGAGGAGAGATTTGAGACCCTTCCATGGTAAGATTGGAATCATGAGAATAGATAAAATCTTTTGTAGAGAACACAGGGAGGAGAGATTGGGGGGCATCCAAGTGGAGTACCTCATGGCAATTCCAAGGAAGTCACAGCATCTCCAAAAAGGCAGCAACACAGAGTGCTACAGAGGTTGAGACCTGAGGCTAGGGAGCTGGGTTAGGCTGTGCAAACCTCACAGGTGACTTCCAGAGAGCCGTCTCAGGATACGATAGGTGCCAGAACTGAACTGCAAGGGGCTGAAAAAAAGAATGGCGACACACTAGAGTGTCTGACTGTGGAGGAAAACCAAACTGGAATGAGGTTATGTGCTATCTAATCAGAACCACCTCACAGCTGAGCCTCCAGTAGATTTTCAGAGGCTGGAAACTGCACTGGGGGAGATTATCCATCTTAATATCATGGCATAGCCGGTGGATTCGAACTGCCTACTTTTGGGTTGGCAATTCAACTCCTTACCCATGAAGCCACTAGGATCTCTGAAACTAGAATCGTAATTTAAAATTAAAGTTATAAAAAAAAAAATTAAAATTATTTCAGATTATTAAGTGGATTCGAACCGCCTGCTTTGGGGTTGGCAACTCAACTCCTTACCAATGAAGCCACTAGGATCTCTGAAACTAGAATCGTAATTTGAAATTAAAATTATTATTTCAGATTATTATCAGGTGCTGGGATGTGCACATGTCATCTGCTGCCAGGAAAAGCAGAACTTAAGGGTGAAAGACTGCAGATGTCGTACTGAATAGTAACAGGAGAGGAAGGAATAATTCAGAGGGGCTAACGTGAGGCGAGGGCTGCCAGAGTGTCATAGAATTGGAGGCACAGAGGTGAGAGTTTGGGAATGTCCTGTCTGTTGGCTGTCCTCTCTCTCTCACCCTCTCCCCCTCCCTGTCTCTCTCTCCCTCTGTCCCTCTCTCCTTCTGTCCCTCTGTCCTCTCTCTCTCTCTCTCTTAGTGAAGTTGGATCTTGGGTTATCTGACATGACAATTATCCTGGAGACATGGCAGGCTGTGAAGAGTACAAGGAACTTGGAGTAGCATCTGTGGACTTGAGATGAGTGTTCCACAGTCGCAGTTCATCCTTTAAGCCCTTACATCCCAGTAACAACACTTGTTCATAGGTAAGGGCGGAAGCCCTGCCTCCCGTTGTGTATCTGCTAGCAAGGCTCCTCTTAAAGAGCTAACCAGATCCCCCTGTCTTCTCACTTGCACTCAGTGTTCTCTTAGTTGAGCTGAATTGTTTTCCAAGAAAGTGATAGCATGATTTGTAAGAGCCAACTGACTGGTGTTATATCTCAAGTCTCAACTTGTCTAGTTTCAGACCTAAGCCTGTCCTTTCTTACTTGTAATTAAGTTTTTCTTACAAGTTATGTATAGCAATTTCAAGCATGTTAATTATCAGTGCCATAATTGGGAGGTTTCCCTGTTTTCTGGCTCAAGTCAGTGCCAGTTTCATTGCTTTTAGCTAAGTACTAACTCTCTTAAAAGAGAAAATGTTCACTGTGCCTTGTACATTAACTGTTAAGTTATCAGGACCCTACACAACAGGCCAGACTCAATGGTAGATTTTAGTACATGCAAAATCTCTATTCTCAACTTCATGGAGACAGTTGAACCTCACTGCAGGTCCTTTACGCACCTCTGTCACTATTTGAGTGTAATGTTATTGTTGTTATGTACTGTTGAGTGAGAAACAACTGATAGCTGACACTCCAGCTGGTTTTCAGAGGCTGTGAATCACCTGGGAGGAGACAGTGCAACTCCTTACCACTGAGCCACTAGAGCTCGCTGTATATACTAGAAAATAGATCGATTCTGTTGTTGTTATTGTTACAAGTGATAGAAACACACCTGCAAGTGATTTTAAAAGTTTAATTGGTTTAATAAATATAAATAAAATGAAGTATTGGTCCAGGTATCTGGGGACACATCGTAATGACTTGACTTCAGTTAAGGCAGGATCAAGAGGTTTGTTTATACAATGTTACCAGAATTTCTCTCTCCAACACGTCAGGCTATTCCCCTTCATATTTTTGCTTGTCCCTGAAACTGTCAAACTTTAGAGTTTTGAATCCCAAAGAGGGAGACCATCTTCCATTTTTATATACCAAACTCTGAGCAGCTTTGGGCAAACTCCCTCCTCTAAGCCAATCACCATGATTGAAGAGATGGAGGTTCTTAGGGATCTCAAGACTCATCAGGATCACTTACAGGCAGTAGTTCTTCAGCGAGAAAACCCGAAGAAAGGGGAAGTGGTGTGGCCTAGATAAAACAACAGAATTCATTATGGATACCAAAGGACAGAACCTAAACATGAGAACGAAGACAGAGCCATTCCAGACCAGTTATTTTGGAAGGCTCAGTGTTTATTTGTTGTTGCACGTGTTAGTCATGCTCTTCCCTAGATGGATTTCTAGATCAAAGCTGTGCAAATTCCCCCAAGGGTTTGATTTAGCAGAGGGCTGTGCAGAATGACTGCAGGAGGAAGACACTTAATTCCCCACACTCATTTAAAGTCAGCTTTTCTTCTCAGGTCTACACATTGGCTTGAACTGGTTCCAAAAAGCAAATTTGACTCTGTAGTCTAGAAATTCTGAGCATGAGTTTGGGCATTTTAAGTTCCACCTGAAAGAAGGAAGTGCAGAAATTGGTGATACTAGTTCGCATAGGAAGGATGGCACAGAGAGAAGAGGGTGCGGAGGGCTGTCGGTGGACACACCCTGCCCTCGCTGGGCCCACGCTCCTTCTTCACACAGGGGTGCTGTGCGGCCTCTGCCTTGCTTTACCCACAGGGCACCGTTTCTGTGAACACTGCTTCCACAGAACTGCCTCCCAAGCTCGTTTTAAATGCTGTTTTCTCCTTTCACCCCTCCACCTCCAGGCTAAGTCTCAGTGAAAATTTCTGTGATAACAAAAACAATGAGAGTGCTTAAACTAGATTGTTGTCCAATTAAAGCAATGTTTTGCCACTACTTTTAAACCACAGTGATATGAGAGTAGGTAGACTCCCTCACTCCCAGATTTATGATCAGTCTGCTCAGCACATCAAAAACTCCCTTAATCTCTAGATCTTCATGTAAAGTGTGGTTGAAAATAGATCCAATAAAGCTGACAGAGATAAGCTTTTTTAATGGCCTCACATACTAATTATCATACATTTGAAGAAAACTTGTTGATTAACTTGATTTGGCAGTGACAGAATTACAGTATAGTGCAGAAAAAAAAAACCATAAATACATAGTAACTTTCCTTCCCTTCACCACTTACAACAAAATGTAGTTTTAAATGCTACAACAAGCCATGATTAAATTAGTCCTTGGTTCTCAAAATATGTTGGCAACTCAGTGAAAGCTCTTGTGTGGTTTCTGGTACTTGTACACCATTCTATATGGGTTCAATAGTGAGTGTGTTCATCTTTGTGAATATCCTAAGGAGGCTTTTCTTTGAAATTTTCCTTCTAGCTAGGTAATGAGGTTTAAACAGAGGGGATTTTTGTTCTTGATATCGTTTAGCCTTCTTACTAACAATCTGAAGTGAGCATTATTAGTGTTATTATATTTGTTTGTTGTTTGATGCCATCGAGTCGTAGACTCATAGCGACCCTATGAACGAACAGCCCGAGCACTGTTCGTACATAGAGTTTCCGGAGGCAAGCCATTTCGGAAGTGGATGCCACTCCTGCTTCCAGAGTGTTATTATAGATGAGAAAATATGAAGGTCAAAGTCTACCTCGGTCTCAGATCAGGTGAAGGGTACTGCTAGGATTTGCCCTCAATCTGTTGCTCTCCAGTGTCTCTAAGATAAGACACCAATCCTTAGTCATTCCCTGAATGTCCTAGTCAGTCCAAGTGTTCATGCAGCTGTGTTTTAGAGGAGAAAGCAAGAATGTCTTCCTTGGCCAAGCTGGAATCCTGATCCCTTTTCCCCTTACTCCCTGCACCAGTCAGGCAGGATAGGGTGAATGTTTTGAACACCCACCGTGGACAGCAGAACAGGCTGCCACATGGTGTGTGTGTGTGTGTGTGTGTGTGTGTGTGTGGTTCTACCCAGGCACTGTGGCCTGCAGGCTTGTCTGGGAAATTCAGGCAGCTATACAAACAAAGAATGCACATCCTGTCATGCTTTCAATCCTGGTTTTGTTTCATATCAGAAAACATAGTACGATAGCTTGCTCATACAGTAAGGAAAAGCCAGACCCTAGTATGTTGTGGTAAATATTTAAATGTAACCCTAAAGCCCTACTGCATAAGGGGTTACACTGCCAACCCAATGGCAGACAATCCAAATCCACCAGCTAGACCTTGGAGGAAGATGGAGTTTCCCCCGGTGCAACTCAAAGCCTCCAAAACCCCACCTGAGAGCCAGCTATGAGTCAGTTCTGACTGTATGGCAATGGATTGAGTTTGTTTAAAAAGATTCTCAGAAATTGGGCTTCCTTTGAGGAAAAGGAATGAGAATGGATGGGTCTAGGAATTTAATTGTGAAATCTGTCAAGAGCAGGTGCTAATGTGATTAATTTATGTTATGATATACTTGAAAACAAACAGAAAAAAAACACCCAACCAGAAACCACCTACCTGTCACCTAGTCCATCTGAGCCCTGCCCTCCTCAGGATTTATCCCCAGGTGGTATGGGCCCTCTGTGACAGTGTGTTTTGTGCCTTTACTTTAATCAGCTTGCCTGGTCCCAAAGGCAGGGACCACGGAACTCGAAGGTGCTGACAAAGATGACCTGCTGCTGCTGAATGAGATCTTCAATGCTTCCTCCCTGGAAGAAGGCGAGTTCAGTAAAGAGTGGGCTGCTGTGTTTGGAGACAGTCGGCTTAAAGAGCCCGCACCAGCTGTGGCCGCAGGAGAGCCAGACCCCAAGCCTCAGGCAGGCTCAGGATTCCTCCCTTCACAGCTTTTAGACCAAAACATGAAGGACTTGCAGGCTTCCCTTCAAGGTATGTGCTACTCTTGGGACTGAAAGAGGGTTCTTCTGTGTCTTTTTGTTCTATTTTTGGGGTGTTTTGTTCCCTATCAAAAGCATATTGTTTTTCTGGTTTGTCTTTTTGTTTTGCTTTGTTTCCTGTATTTTTCTTTTCTATCCAGTGAACCTTTAGTGGAAAACTCAGAACCCAATTCCAACTTTAAAAACGTGTCATAGCATTTACAATCTAATCTCGTCATTTTCTCCCTGTATCAACATTTCCTGTTAGTCATAGGGCAGAGCAGTCAGTGTTTCTCAGTCTTGTTGTGTGCCTTTGATTTTAGATTTCTTTCATGACGTATTTGGGAAGAAGAAACTGGCACTAATTTCTTGCTTGTCCTTGCCTGGCCATTCCTCTGAGATTTCCACATACACCACAGGAAAAGGTCCATAAACACACCTTCTCTTTTGGTGCTGACATTAATTACACTGTGGAAACTCTATTCCTAATGGATCTCTTAACTCTTGTTCACACTAATTTTTATTGTACACCCAGTCTATCTCTCCCCACATTCCAACCTCTTTCTGGCCTGACAGTCCCATTCAGTTTGGCCTGATACATGTGGCATTTTGGGCCAGACCTGAAGTAGAGTTGCCCCACTGAGCACAATGAGTCTTTAGCATGGATGAGGATTTAGGGTACATGACACTCACCAGCAGGCCAGCACACTGGTAGAGAATTGCTGACCTTTTGAGCACAATAGTATAAAGTGTGAGACCCAAAATTTAGGTTTATATTTAAATCTTTTTGAAAGAATTGGTTTGCAATTAAAATTTGTATACATTGTGTTTCATTCATGTACTTTGTGTTTCATACATTTCTTAATTCATTTTGTGTTTCATACAATCATTCCCGTATACTGTGTTTTATAAAATTAATCACCACTGATCACCCACTACCACCCCATCTTTCAGGTCTCCGTTAGATCTGTCCTAATTCCTTCACTCCCTCTTTCCACCCACAAAACTCTGTGACCCCATGATCTTACACTCTTCCCACCCTCAGTCCCCATGCTGCTTCTTTTTTTGGTATTTTATATACATCTTACTAGTTATCCTTCTATTTCTACAATAATGGTCGTATGCAGTGTTTGTTCTTATGGGACTGAGTTAGTTCAGCCAGCATAATGTTCTCTAGCCTCTCCCATGTCAATTTAAATCTTTACATGTGACTTTCTCAGCAGCCAGACCTCAGAAAGGAAGCCATTTTTTAGTATTTATTTTCAGTGCCTTTTCCCTCACTTTCTGTCACATTGATCATAAGAGAGGTATGGCTGTTATGACATTCTTGGATTGTTTTGGTTTTACTGTAAATTTACGCTATCTCTATAATAAACAATGTGTTTATCAGACACTTAAACCCAAGAACAAACGGCAGAACTGGAATGATTAAGTAATTATGGGCTATTAAAACCCTCAGGTTCTCAGAGATGAGATCATGGGCTCAGCAAGAAATTGGTGGGCAAGGCAAAAAAAAATTGTCTTCCCTCTTTCTTTATGAAATACTTGACTCCTTTTATCTGCTTGAGTCCTGTTTTACAGCCAACTCATTTATGTAGTAATGGAGTTTAGAGATAGCAGGAGTAAATGAAATCCAAAAATATTATCCCACCCTGCGTTTGACCCGTATTGTTCACTGGAGCAGATGTGCAATGCTGCCAACCGATTTAAGTTTCACCCCCTCACCCACTCCCTGTTGGAGGTGATAGCAAGTTGTGGAGAATTGGAAGGCAAGGAGCCCCATGTCTGCCACTGATGTGGTGGGCTGCTGGAGAGCCTCAAGAATGACGCCCTCTTGGGCTGCCCTCCAGCTCTGGGCAGACAGGTTTCCTACTGCAGTTGGGAGTCTGGTGCAGTGTTCTGCCTGGCAAGGTGGTGGAGAGTCATTTGGTGTGAGTGCCCCATGCTGACAGCTGAGAAGCCAGGGTTCCACGCCCTCTTCCTGAACATGCCAAGTGAGAAGAGCTCTGCTCAGAGCCCACAGTGGGGCCCTGAAACTATAGCTGAGAGCTCCAAAGAGCAGCAGTGACCTTGGGGCTTGGCTTCCTCTAAGTCTAAGGCGAAGGCGCAGAAACATATGTAGGTCTTGAAAAAGAGGCATTCTGATAGTAACACAAACTCAAATAATGGGGAGTAAAAAAGATTCTACAGAGAGAGGCCGTTTATTTCTCAGGCAAGAAAATCTTTAAAAACTTTCAGTTGCCCCTGTATTGGCCCCTTAGCAAGTTTCTGTTGTTTGTTCAGCTAACATTGATTAGGTCCTTCTGTGTGCCAAATACAGAACAAACAGATGAGATTCTCAGATTCTCAGAAGGAACAAACAGATATTCAACAGTAAACATAATAAATTAACAAATTAGGTGACATGTTTCAAAGTGTTCAATGTCATGGAGAAAAGAAGAAGAAGGGGAGAAAACAACAACAACAACAAAAACCCAAACAAAAAAACACCACAAAAGAAAAACCCAGAGTCCAGAGAGAGCAAGAGTTGGGAGCAGGGAAAGGTAAACTACAACTTTAAATAGGGTTCCGTTTGAGATGAGATTGAGCAAAGAGATAAAAGACATGAGAGAATTAGCCACTTGAGTATTCTGAGTAGAGGAGTAATCTGTGCAAACGTAAGGTGAGGGCATGCCTAACATGGGCAAAAAATTACAGGAAAGACTGTGTGTGGTTGGGTTAGAGCTCAAGAGCAAAGAGTAGAGGCAGCCAGAGATGATACAGAGGACTAGGCCACATAGGACCTCACAGCCACTGGAAAAACTTGGGCCTTATTTTCCACAGTGAAATTGGCCATGAGTACAGCATCTTGTTTCAATGAGGAGCACACTCTGGTTTGCTATTGGAAAGGAACATTCTGCTATCTGAAAGTTTCTTTCCTCAGTGGGAGTTCCATCAAGATCACTATTAAAAGAGTTAGTCTGTAACTCCTAATATTCTGTTTCCTTTACAGGCAAATAGATACAAAATGAATGCAATGGAATTCAAACTTAGTGAGGAAAAAAAAGGGGGAGACATTTTTAACTAGGTGGTTGGGAGAGGAGGAGCCTTGGCTATGTGGTGGATAAGAATTTTGTAGCTAAGTAAAAAGGTTGGTGACATGAACCCACCAGCTCCTGTGCAGGAGAGGGCTTTGACAAGCTGCTTCCACAGAGATTTACAGCGCTGGGAATCCTGTGAGGAAGTTCCACTAGGTCGTGCAGGGCCACTATGCGTCAGAATTGACACAGTGTCAGTGGGTTTGGGTATAGTTGGAAGGGGAAGTCCGTTCAGTCTTTACCACAGCCGCAGACTGCACTCACACTTCCGCCACTGATGGTGCCCTCTGGGGAACCTCAAAAATATATATGGGCTTCTATATAAACTGCCTATTTCAGTGATTTATTCTGTAATTAAGTCAGAACCATATTCTGTATATTTAAACCAACTTTGGTCAGGATTCCTTCTCCCACATTACCTCCTTTCCCAACCATGATCACCATCAAAAAGAAAAAGGAAAAAGGCCCTTTTTTTAGATGGCTCTCGTGGTCTAGAGGGAGCGCTGGTGGTCTAGGGGTGAGGAGCTGTGCTGCCAATGCAAAGGTCCTCCTGTGCAATTTCCTGCCTCTGAAAACCTAGTGGATTGTCAGCTTTAAGTCACTTCTGACCCAACAGTGCCAAACAGCAACAACATGATGTACAAGAGTGTTCTGTGTACATGGATTTCAAAAGCATCTGAATAACTTGAAATTGTGCTTCCTTGAAATAAAAGGAGCCCTCGTGGTGGACTGCAGTAAGAGTTGGGCTCATCATCTAAAGGTCAATGAATGAAAGCCACCAGCTGTTCCATGAGAGAAAGATGAGTTTGCCCACTACCACTTAGCGTCTCAGAAACTTGATGGAAGGTTGCCAGGAGTCAGAATCCACTCAAAAGCAGTGCAATGTCTTATAGTAAAACTGCTTCCCTGATTATCCACACCATCTCAGAAGCCAAGCTAAATAAACCACTCACTTAATTCGTCAAGAGACCAGAAAGGCTCCTTGGCTTGTTTCCTCAGTGAAACAAACAATGACAAGGAGTGCGGAGACCAGATTTTAGCCTGCAAACCCCAATTTCCCCACCCTTTCTTTACAGCAGTGGGCCAGACCGCTCAGACCCACTGTGCCTTTACAGTCTTATCAGCAAAATAAGGTCTTAGACTCACTCATTTACCAGGAAAGACCTAAAGCAGCTTCATCCACCCTCCCACAAGGGAATGTTATCTTCTTATCCCCAGGTCGTTGTTGTCGATTGCCATCAAGTCGAGGTCGACTCATAGCAACTCTATGAACAAAAGATCTAATGCCTTTTGATAGCTATCGTTCTTTCTCCAAGTTCATAGAGTGTCCAGAGGCATGTGGTTTAGGAAGTGGATGCCACTCCTGCTTCCAAATCTGTTTTACAACTGGGAGCTTCACCAAACACTGTCCACATTGGAAAAGCATTCTGGTATTTGATACCCCAATGGCACAAGGTTCAGCATCACAGCAAACCCAAGTTCCTTCATACAGCACATTGACAAAGAGTGATGTACAAAGTGGAAGAATGTTCCTCCAGCTATAACAGCACTTGTCTCATTTAGCAGTAGTTAAGAGTGTTGGGTCAAATACAACTCAGAGTAAACTTGACACAAACTACCTGAACTCTGTTCTATAATTAACATCATTTCTGTACATTTGTAAGAGAGTTTGTAGAGTTTCCAGAGGCATCTAGTTTAGGAAGAGGATGCCACTCTTGCTTCCCAACATGAATCAGTCTGGAAGCTCATCCAACCACTGTACATAATGGGCAACCATTATGGTATTTGACATGACTACGAAACAGTGTTCAGCATCACAGCAACTCCAGGGTTTTCAGTACAGCGAATAGACAAATGATTGCTGTAACTTTCAAAGAATATTCATTCTAAAATAATCAAATTTACTACAGGATTTTAAAGCCACACCCTTGAGCAGGCCTCCACCCTTAGACTAAGGCTCAAGGGCCACCCACTTTTGGGGGGGGGGAGAACAGTAACACACCACAAAAAGGATCCCAGAAACTTCCCTTATGTGACTTCCATCAAGATGAGACCACCATCAAGATGCTAGCTAGCCAGCCAATGCCTAGAGTGGAGGGAAACTCCAAGGCCCTAGGCCATCCCACAGACCCATCACCTCAATTATTAATTTTAAAGCCACACCCTCCAGGTTGCACCCACTAATCTTAGAGAGTCTGAGTTCTATTACAGTGTGATTCTGTGAAATGCCACTTCCAGATTGCAAAGTAACCATGGCCCACACTCAGTATGGCACACATATGTGGTAGGCTCAGTGTTGTGTGCTTTTTACTTGTGTTCCCTTACTTAATCTTCACTGCAACCTTACTAGGCATAAACTATTATTATTTCCATTATGCCCAGGAAACTGAGGCACAGAGAGGCTCAGTAATTTGCCCACGGTCATGCACCTCTAAGGACCAGGTTAGGCTTTTGTACCTGCATGCTCTCTATCGGCAACCTCTGCCTTTGAGCTGTCTTACTATATTCTCTTGCTTCACAGCTGGATGTGTCTGGTAGCAAAAGTGATTCCCCAACAGATTCCTTCAAGCTTCTCCTTTGAGAAGAGAAGCTGTAACGATGAGTCTGGCATCCACATCCTGGTCATACACAAAGACGTGAACATTCACGTTGTCTAGGAGGATTGTGGTTTTGAGGAGACATGGCCTCTGTCCACTACATAAGCTTAGGCTATGCTCTAAAAATGGATAATGTGAAATTGAGATTCTTTGTGAAATCGTCATTGCTTGTGCGCATGCGTGCTCAGTTTCCCTGTTGTCCTAACCCTCCATGAGGCGCAGGGGGAGCTGTACCCTCCCTGTGCAGAGGACTTAGCGTCAATGCTCCAGCCCACCTCCATGGCTCCCTCCCACTTCTGCCTTCGCCTTTCCTCCCCATTTCCTCATCTCTCCTCACTTCCTCCTCTCCTCCTTTTCTGCCTGCCATCATGTGATCTTTTCCATCTGTCCTCCCTCTGTACCTTAAACTCTAAGGGTAGAGAAATGGAGGAGGATGTTATAGGAGAACAATCACCTCTTCTTTTGTAACTTGAAGCTTTGGAACCAACCCATAGCTGACCCTCCAGCAGGTTTTCAGAGGCAGTTAATTGTGCAGGAGCAGCTACCAGGGAGCAGCTGGAGGAGAACAAAACAAAGGAACTTACATGTCCTTTGTGCTGAATACAGTCGTGCTGAAATTTTGAAGCCAAAGTTAATTTTAGATGGGATTTCTGAGAGTTTCTGAAGTTATCAGCATGATAAGGGCTGGGGTTTCCTGTGTCATGCAGTGATGAGAAAATTGTACCTTCCTGAATGTTCTGCTGCTGAGTGGGAGGGAGCTAGCCAGCAAAGCTGCCTAAGTTAGAGACTGGCAAAGCAGCAGAAACAGGCCTCTTATTCGCTATTCTTTTCTCTTCTCCACCAACACCCAAAATTTGATGTAGAAGTAAACTCTGTTACAGAAAAGAATACCAGTTGCTCAAAAATCACTGTACCTGGACATCTTTTCATTTAAGAGTCTACAAATAAAATCAGGAGACCTTGTTCCATGTTCCCATATACAGCCCTAACTGTGTTTCTTCAGGACACTCTTTAACTCTAACCAGTTCTGGGATGACGTTGTCGTCTGCGTACACATTTCCACTTAATGTTAGCATTACTTCAGACTTCGAGTTAGTGTAAAATCACCTTTCCTCCACCAAAGCTCACCACATTCCTAACTTGTCCTGACCCTGTTTACTACTAACAGAGGCCCTCAGTGAGCCTTACTCCCCCGCCTCCGGGCCTCGACCCATGCTCCTGCTGCCGCTGAGATCCTGCCATCCGCCTTCTCCCCCGATGCTTGCTTCTGCCTGATTCACGTCTCATCTCTTCCCCACACTCAGCAGCTGCTGTGAGGAGCTTCTGCTCTTCATTCTCTCTGCTCCCTGGACATCATCATTCCATGTGTCTCACCTCACTGTAAAATCTCTTTCATTCTCTGTCTTTTCTGCTCAGTTGTCGTTGGCAGGGTCCATCTATGTGGTGTTTCCTCTCGCTTCTCTACGATGTGACTGAGCACCTGGCACATAGTAGACAATACTTAGTGAATGGGTAGGTAGGTAGGACACACTGAGGAAGGGAGGGAGCAAATGTCAAATGAATCATTAATGAAGGGAGAACATGATGGGGACTTGAGGTTAGCCCTGATGTATGATGAACTACACAAAAATAGATACTCAGTTAGGCTTCATTGAGTATCTGCTACCCAGTGACTGCACTATCTGGTTTAACCTGCAAGAGCCCGTTTATTATGTAAAGCAACCAGATATGTTAAAGGGAGTTCTGGTGGCTTAATGGTAAGGAGTTGCCTTGTTAACCCAAAGATACAATTTTAATCCATCAGCTGTTCCACTTGAGAATGATGGGAAGTCTCCTCCTGTGAGTTTTACTGCCTCTGAAAACCCACTGGAGGATCAGCTATGAGTTCATTCCAACTCACTGGTACACAAAAACGAATGTCAAAGCCAGTAGAAAGTAAGTGTGCAGGTCAGGATGGTGCTTGAACTCCGTGGCTGTGGGGATCCCTTTATCCGCTCATCTGCCAAACCCATCCCATAGCTGTCCAGATCTCTCCCAGAAAATGAAATTGCATTTGTGGTAAATTTGTTACTCTGGGTCTTGGTACTCTTACTGCCCTGCTGTTCTGGCTGGCCAGTGGTTTGTTTTGTTTTGTTTTGTTGTTTTTGTTTGTTTTTTTTAAGATTTCTATTTTCCCTTATGTGGTATTGTCAGTTAAGTGTTGGGCTGTTAACCAAAAGGTCATCTGTTCAAACCCACATGCCTCTCTGAGGGAGAAGAAAGGCGATAAAGCCTGCTTCCTTTAAGATGTACAGCCTTGGCAACCCCACTGGTCACTGAGCTAGAATCTACTCAATAGTAGTGAGTTTGAGTAAACGGGACAAGGTCACCCTAAAAATTGAGTATTGTGTATTCCTACAAGTTGGTACCACATTTGATACGTCATATATAGTGGGCTGTAGGAAAGTAATTTTGTTCACACACCACTCGGTGTACCTGTGTCCCTATCCTTTATCACCTTAATTATAAATGGACGTTAGGGAGCCCTGGTGCCCTAGGGAGTAGGGAGTAGTGCTGTAAACCCCAAGCAACCCACCAGCAGCTCCTCAGGAGAAAGACAGGCAGTTTCCTCCCTTACCGTTTACAGCCTCTGAAAATCCAATGGAGGATCATCTCTCAGTCAATTCCAGCTCAAGGGCAATGAGTGGATGAAGTGACAAATGCATCTTCCCAGCCACATCATGTTTAAAATACTGTCGCAAACAGACACAAGCTAGGTAAGAGTGGATAGCAATTATGAAGATGTTAGCAATAATAAAGTCTTTTCTTTTTTGAAGGCACCAAGACATTTGAAATTTGATTCAGCATTTCATCAGTAGTCCCATCCTGCCAGCATGAGTTCCCCAAGTGACAGAAGTCCAGATTGAAATTGCAGCTGTTCTGATTTTTCTTGGGTTCAACCACCTTCACTTTGTTGCTCGTGTCAGCAGCTGTACCATTCATCCCTTCTCACCCATATATCTGAGTTTTTAGGCTGAAGCTTAATAACTGTTCTGAGAACAGAATGTAACCCAGCAAACTAGGTGTTCTGCCATGTATGGAGAGAGAAATAATAATACCCTGTGTCTTAGTGGAAATTCCCAGATCTGTTGTCCCCACAACCTTAGTCCCCAAAAGGGGTATCTTCAGACATCAATTTCCATCAATCCTCCACTGTAGAGAAACCCCAAAACCCAGAACTCTTGGTACTATTTGCTCATACAGTTCATGGGCTCTTTAAGTGAGCAGTCTTCCAAAATCTCTAATTTACAAAGCAATTCAACTAGAAGCCATTTGTTGCCCTTTTTTTTTTTTTTTTTTTAAAGCTTAAGGCAGTCTTATTAAGGGGGCTCTCAGGTGGGATTCCTTGGTCTGGTCAAACTAGTCCATAGCTGACCTTCCAATGGGTTTTCAGAGGAAGTTAATCACACAAGAAGAAATTGCCCTTTTTTTTCCTTTTTTTTTTTTTT
>NW_006399757.1:4697622-4759439 GCF_000299155.1 Elephantulus edwardii | reverse complement strand
AAAATATTCAAGAGAAATGAGTTTTAATCCTCATCTTCCTCCTCTTCTTCATCCTGGTTAATCTGGAAGTAACATAATTCATAACTTTCTTTACTGTTAGCAACTGCGCACAACCAATCACGTATTCTTCTTCAAATATTTTTTGGTGAGATATTTCAAATACCGTTTGGGAAAAGGCATGTCAGAGGTTACAGTTGTCTTGCTCTTGCTTCTTTCGATGGTTACAACCCCTCCTCCAAGATTACCAGTTTTTCCATTAACCTTGATTTTTTTTTTCTTGAAGAAACTGCTCAAAATTAGCAGCATCCATGATTCCATCTTCTACTGGACGGGTACAGTCAAGGGTAAACTTCAGACCTGCTTCTCTTTTTTACCCCCTTTCACCACAGGCTTTTTCACAGGTGCCATGGTGGCAGCGAAGTCAGAAAACTGTTGCCTTTATTTTTAAAATCTGCCATTGGAATTCTTTAAGTGATACATTGGTTATTTTTTACTACACTTACTTTTAAAGTATGTGATTTGGTATATAGGAATATTTTTAATTTAAAAAGTATTGCTTTGTTGTGGTCAAATTGTAAATAACAAAACATTTGCCAGTTCGATAGTCTTTATGTGTACAATTCAGTGACATATATAATATAAGCTGGCAACTTTTCATCGTGTTGCAAAATCATCACCAATATCCAGTTCCAAATTATTCTACTACCATTAACAAAAACTCAGTGTCTTTCTCAGTAATGATTTCCACCTGTTCCTTGCCAGTCCTGGTAGCTCCTAATAAATTTAGTCTCTATACGTTTACTTTAGATATTTTATATACGTGAGATCATAAAATAGTATTATCTTCGTGAGGTACTTTATTTAATAACCTTTGGTGACATGCTTAAGACATAAAAGGTGAGATATATTTTGACATATGAGATTATTTCTGCCTCCTTTTAGGAACATGTTCCATTCTGTACTCTGAAAAAATACAATGCTTTGAACCTACCTCTCTTATCCAGTATTTTGTGCCACCATTATTTTTTTTAACTATACCACTATTCATGTAAAAAGTTTTTCAACTCCCCAAACAGAAATGCTGCCTATAGTTCAGTTCTTCATTTCCTACTATTTCTCTTCCCTTCTCCCTTTCCTTCTCCTTCTCCCTCTCCCTCCCTCTTCTTCCTCTTCTGTTGGATAGGGATATCATGCTTGGAAAGGTAGAAGGTCAGTGATAGAAAAGAAAACCCTCACTGAGATGGACTGACCAGTGACTGCTGAAATGGGCTCCGGTGTGTTAGAGACGTTGAGGATGGCACAGGATAGGGCAGGGTTTGGATCTGTTGTTCAGAGGATCGCTATGTGTCATACTCCACTCAATGGTACTTAACAAGAAGAAAAAGAATTTATAGTTACAAGGCAGCTTTTTTATTTTGAATAAAGGTTCACAGATCTAACTACTATTTAACTACTATTGTAGCTAAAACAGAAGATTTGATGAAATTGGTGACTATAAAAATTCTAGAAGCAATGAAAACAGCAGTGTGCACTTGTAACACGCAGACAAAACCACGTGGTTCTAAGCATCCTTGCAAATTGAGTAATAACAACAGGACTGACTAGCGCATGTTGGAAAGTTCGAGACATCCACTAGCATAGGATTTTTGTGTTGTCTGTTAACATATGCACGTTACTCTACAAATATACACATAAACGCTTACAAAAATGTTCTATCATAAATAAGCATAGAAACATTTTTCTAAAGAATAAATTTCTGCTGAAACACTGTACACAGTTCTACAGACAGTCATTCTGGTATCACTCCCTCTGATGGTGCCCCCGTAAGGTCTTCTTTCCTGCATTCGGGTATTGATAGCGCTGCAGCAGTGGGTGGGCCTCCCGGAATGCTCATCTCAGATCTAATGCCCTGTGGTTTTGAATATTATTAGGCTGGTCAGAAGACAATGCCACTCCTCCTCCATGGCCAGCACCCCAGGCAAGCAGTCCAAATGGCAACAGCCCTGCTGTGAAAGGTAATGCTTCATTCACCTCAAATGTCAGGGGTCTACCTTTCCCACTTCTTTTCTGCATTTCTCTACTCCTACCTTCCATTTCAGCACCTCAGGCTCTAAGCAAGGGCTGCAGGTAGAGATGGGAGGGGCTGTTTTAGTTTGTCTTATGTTATTATGGTAAAAGTATTTATAACAGCATTGCCCAGTCAGCATCTTTTGCACAGATACAATCCAGTGTTGCTGATTGCATTAATGATATGAGGTAGGAAGGTTTACATTCTGCTAGAAATTGCATAAGGTTCCTTGGCAGTATAACAGCTAAGTGTGTGGGTGTTAACCAAAAGGTTAGCAGCTCAAATCCACCAAATCTCTCTGCAGATAAGGCTTGGAGATGTGTTCCAATAAAGATCAAAGCCTAGAAGACACTGTAGGGGTAGTTCTGCTCTGTCATGTGAGTTCTCTTTGAGTACAAAATACATCTGATGGTGGTTTATATATACAGAATTACATTCTGGCATTCTTGTCTGACTGAATGTTCTAATCCTTATCCCTCTTTATCGAACTGCATCTCTTGAGCATAAATTAAATATCTGTCTCATTGAAACTAGATTCTTTCTAGAATATCAAGTGAAAACAGCAGCATGGGAAAGACCACTTTGATTTTCTGCCTTTAACCAAGTAAGGCATTTAGTTCATGCTCCTCAGAAGATACCAGATTTCTTGGTTGTCAGAAGAGGTCCTTTCAAGCTTGTGAGATATGTTGTCTTCTGGGTGGGGCCCCAAAGAGAACATCTGCTCCATTGAAGCTCTAATCTGCCTCTGTAGCTCTATCTTTGTTCCTCTGGTCAGCACCCACTTTCCCTTGGCTGGCGGGAGGAAGTGTCTCTGTCATTATCATCAAAAAGCATACAGAAGATGCGCTTTTGAAGCTTGTGCAAATGAGTTGCACCTGGTGTTTGTTCCATCAACAGAGACCTGGGATTGGGAGGGTTACCCCAAAATATAGTCACCTGGCTCGTCCTGTTGGCAAGACCACTCATGTCTCTGGATCTTCCAAGACCTTTGCAGTTTCGAGGAGGAAGAGGAAGTGAGCATGTCACTTTTTTTTAACTGCAGCTGTTTTTAAGAGATATTGATCTCTTCTGTCAAGTGCAGAGATAGACTAATGCACCAAAATCAGCCTTGCCCCATACAGCTTCCTGATGTGGCCTCTACATGACAAAAGAAAGACTAAGCTGTATTTAGCTCTCCCAAGTCTCAGGTTATATAACACTAAATCTGGTGTTTTGAGAGCTAGGCTAACTGCACAGTGAATTCAATTAATGTTATACCTCACATAATACCAGCTGGTCTTATGCTTGGTGTTAGGTACCTTTGAGTCTGGATGGACTCATAGCTCACCCTCCAGAAGGTTTTTAGAGGCTGTAAATTGCACAGGAAAAGATTGCCCATATTTTTCCCTCAGAGCACTTGGTGGAATTGAACTGCATGCCTTTGGGTGGGCAGGCGAGCTCCTTACCCATTTTTATCTCTGTAAGTAAGATAACACTGATTATCTGATTGTAAAAGTAATACATCTATAAGAGCAGATTCTTTCCATTTATTTTTAAAGACAGAAGGAGAATGTTGTGTCCTTATGTGCCTTCGACCCTATGTACAACAGCCCTAAACTCTGCTCTATCCTGTGCCAGTCACACTGCCTCTGACACACCCATCCCGATTACCCCAGTCACTGAATCAATCCATCTCATAGAGGGTCTTCCCCTCCTGCGCTGTCCCTCCACTCTCCCAAGCATGATGTCCCTCTCCAAGGACCTGTCCCTCCTTGCAACATGTCCAAAGTATGTCAGATGAAGCCCCAGAATCCTTGCCTCCAAGGAGCAGCCTGTTTTAACCCTCCCCAGGATGAATGTTTGTTTTCTTGGCAGTCCATGGTATATTCAGTACTCTTCTCCAGCATCACAGCTCAAAGGCATCAATTCTCCTTCTCTCCTCCCTAGTCACTGTCCAACTCTTAATTGCAAAGACCATAGCCTGTATCAGATGCACCTTAGTCTCCAGAGTGACACCATTGCTCTTCAGTACCCTGAAGAGATCCCTAACAGCAGACTTTCCCATCACAATACTTTTTTTTATTTCCTGGCTGCTGGTGCCAAGAGTGTTGATCATGGAGCCAATCAAACTAAAGTTGTTAACAATCTCAATCTCTTCTCCATCCCTCCTGATGATGCTAATTGGTCCAGTGGTGAGAATCTTTGTCTTCTTGACATTAAGCCTCAATCCATACTGAAGGCTATAGTCCTTAACCCTCTGCAACAAATGCATCAGGTCCTCCTCAGTTTCAGCAAGCAGGGTTTTGTCATCTGCATAATGCAGATTGTTAATAGATCTTCCACCAATCCTGACGCCACACTTCTCCTCATAGAGCCCACCCTCTCGGATAATCTGTTCTAATTGGTACACTGCTTTAACATTTATGTGGCCTTTTAAAAACTGAAGGTTTATAAGGCCCTGTTTATATTAGCATAATCACACCAATACAACCACTCTTAGCAACTTGTATCACTAATGCTTTTTTAGACTCTTTCTGGACAGCTGGCAAACACCTTCCTAGCAGCTGTCCACTAGAAGATAACCTGTCAGAGAGCCATTTGCTTCACACTTCCAACACTCCCACCTGTTGGAGGAAAACATCATAATAAGGGGTCATGTTAGCCAGTGAACTTAGATTCTCATGTGGAATGGTTTATATACACACATTCAAAAATGCTTCCTACCTATTTAGCAATCACTTGCATCAGGTGCTCTTTTGAAGATGTAGATGTTCTCTTCATCTCAAAATGATTCGGTTCTGTAACCATGGTATCCAGGAAGTCAGGGCAGGTGGCTCAGGGTGAGAACAGCCAGAGGGAGGATTCCTCTGTGGGTTAGAGCCCATGGAAGGAGGCATGCCAAGGGCCCTGAGTTAGAGCCCATGGAAGGAGGCATGCCAAGGGCCTCTGTGGGTTAGAGCTCATGGGAGGAGGCATGCCAAGGGCCTCTATGGGTTAGAGTCCATGGGAGGAGGCATGCCAAGGACCTGTTGGTTAGAACCCATGGGAGGCATGCCAAGTGCCTCTATGGGTTAGAGTCTGTGGCAGGAGGTAGGTCAAGGGCCTCTGTGGGTTACAGTCTGTGGCAGGAGGCAGGCCAAAGGCCCTAGGTTAGAGCCCATGTGAAGAGACCTGCCAAGGACCTCAGTGCGTTAGAGCCTGTGGGAGGAGGCAGGCCAAGGGCCCTGAGTTAGAGCCCATAGAAGGAGGCATGAAAAGGGCTGCCTTCCTTTCATGAGAGAAAGTTACCTTGTTAGCAGTGACCTTGCTAGAAGAGAAGCCCAGGCCTGCCCTTGTTACTTTGGAAGGTGAAAAGAGAGACCACAGCATTTCTAATGACCTAGCAAATTTGAAAATATTACTAGACACCAGAAGGTACCTCATTCCTCAGCCATTCAGTAGGCTTTGTGAAATAACTGATATTTCCTGGTTGCAGTGAAGTGACAGAATCTGAGGTTTTGAGCAGCTCTGGGATGTGGCCATCAGGTGGGGCGGGTTGGAGGCTGAGAGCCACAGGAGAGCAGGAAATAAGAACTTGTCTAGGTTGGCTGGGTTAGTTAAGGGAACAGCCCGTTCTCCACTGAGCTGGGTAGATCATTCCCTGCATTAGAGATGTTTATCCATGTTTATCAGACCAGGAATGTATCAGATTCCCTACTGTTAGACAGAGACCAAGAAGGATGGGATTTTTCTGATAGAAATCTCCCTTTTCAAGACGGCCCCTGACCTGAGTGCATCCAACAAATCAGAACACTTGGAAGGTAGGTTTGCTGATGTTTCCTCTTCTCTCTGCAGAGCCTGCCAAGGCTGCCTCGGATCTGACTGCCTGGTTCAGCCTCTTTGCTGACCTTGACCCTTTATCAAATCCTGATGCTGTTGGAAAAACTGATAAAGAACACGAATTGCTCAATGCATGAGTCTGCAGCCTCCAGGAGCAGCGGACACCCGTGCCGATCTTCAGCAACACCACGGGGTTTAGCACAAGTATAAAGTGATCAGTATACTGTTTTAACATTTACGTGCCATTTTAATAAAATCAAAGGGTCAGAGGCCCTGTTTATATTGGTATTATTTACTCTTATTTGGTATAATGAGTTTTAGTGTATTCTTTCTGGAGATATAAATAATACAGAGTTACCCAGGAGTGGCTTCCAGTCAGGTCATTCTCTGGATGATGCCCCCTCAGTGGGCTACGGGGAGAGCCAAATTCAGATCATAAGCTCCTTTGTCACGGTTTACCTGAGTAATCATACAGCCTCAGGTGGTAGGAAGTTAGCACAGAAATGCAGTCCCTGCCCCTGCCTCCCACGGAGGGGCTTCTGGCTGTCCTCTCTTCCTGCCGCATCACATCCCAGTGAGCTTTGGCCGACCAAAGACACTGTCCCCACAGCCTGAGCCCGGGGGACCCCAGGTTCACTCGTGGAGGACGTGGGCTTCTCTCTGCTGCACGAGCCTCTCTGTGGAAAGCCGCCATAGTTGCGAAAACTAGTGTCTCCTGTGGCCCTCTCTGAGGCTGGAATTCAAAAGCATGCATTTCTGGAGCACCTGTGACATTAATTGGTTGGTTGTTTAGTTTGTTTCTTTTTTAATTAAACAAAAAGTATTTGACATGGTCAAGTTAATGAGTCTGTTGTGCTGAAGGAGGTACACTGGGGAGGGGCCCGGGGGGGGGACCAAAGGGAGTACTGAGCTTTGGGGCCACTGAGGTAACCCTCTGCATCTTCCTAACCCTGCTCCTTTCTCAGGCACTGCCTCAGACCACCCCTCCTCCATGGGCATCTCAGATAGAGGGGAGAGCGGGCATGGGGGTGGGAAGGAAAGATGGGGGGCTTTGGTTTGATCAAGCAGTGAGGATAGGTGAAGTGGTTTTGCATTTGGGTGTCTAAGTGTCTCAGACATTCCTCCAGGGCTGAGTTAGAGCCTAGAGCCGGCAGCTTTACCCTCCTTGCCATACCACCCCTGTGTCACTGAAGACATGCTGAATGGGGGTGTGATTGACAGTCTCTCAGAATAAAGTCTAAATGCTCCTGCAAGGTCCCTCCTGGACTCCTCAGGCCACAGACCCTGAAAGGGTCACCTGCAATCACTTCTGAGTCCTCCCTGGGATCGCTGAGCTGCGCCAGCTGCCTTCAGTGCTGCCCTCCAGGAAGGCCTGGACACAGCAGTTCCTGCTATCCTCTCTCCAAGGCACCTGGAGGGCTGGAGGCCAGGGCAGTTAGCTGCGTTCTCAAACTCTGCTTAAGAAAGAATTCTGCAAGTGAAAGGGGCTAGTGACTCCACATACATCACTGCCAGACACAACACTGGCTTTCTGGAAATCCTCCTTTGGTAGGGTCTCAGTTGTTTAGGTTTTAGGAACTGAGAAAATTATTTTCGTGGTGATTGAAGGAGTGAAGATATGGTTCTACCTTGATCCAGCCACGAATGCAGATGCCTAGGATTGATGGCTGTCTTCAAGTCTTGAGTTGCAGTACTCAAGAAAGAAACTGTAGGCACAATCTTGAATGATCCAAGAAGCATCAAAAGAAGATGGAAGGAACACCCAGAGTCACCATAGCAAAAAGAAACGGTTGACCCTGAAACATTTAAGGAAGTATCATATGATCTAGAGGTAATGGTAATGAAGGAAGTTTGAGCTGCACTGAAGGCATTGGCCAAAAATAAGGTCCTGAGAATCAGTGGGATACCCCAGTCAACCTTGGTCATACTCACCAGCCTATGCCAGAAAATTTAGGATACAACTAACTGCCTGGACAACTGACAGGAAGAGATCTGTAATTGTTCTAATCTCTATCAAATGCGGTCCAACAGAATGTAGAAATTATCAAACAATATAATTAAATGTCACATGTAAGCAAAATATTGCTGAAGATCACCCAAAACCTGCTAGAACAGTACATTGACAGAGAACTGCCAGAAGTTTAAGCTGGGTTTAGAAGAAGCCATGGCACTAGGGCTGTCATTGCTGATATCAGATGGATTCTGGCTGAAAGCAGAGGGTACCAGAAGAATGTCTATTTTTGTTTTATTGACTAAGCAAAAGCATTTGGCTATGTGGATCATGAATGATGGGAAAAATGGGAACCCCAGAACACTTCTTTTTATTCATATGAAACCTGGGGGTCAAGAAGGTGTTGTCCAAACAGAGCAAGAGAACACTGCAAGGTTTAACATTAAGAAAGGTGTATATCATGGCTGTATCCATTTTCCCATACCTATTCAATCTGTCTTCTGAGCAAATTATTCAAGAAGTTACACTCTATGAAGAAAAATGTGGCATCAGGCTCAGAGGAGGACTCATCAGCAGTCTGCATTATGTAGATGACACAACCTTGCATGCTGAAAGTGAGAATATGAAATGTTTGCTAGATCAAAGGCTGCAACCATCAATATGGATTACGTTTCAACATTAAGAAAACAAAAACCCACATCGTGATAGATGGAGAAAAGACTGAAACTGTCAACAATTTCATCTTACTTGGATCCATAATCAACACCATTGCTACCAGCAGTCAGGAGATCAGGAGATGTATTGCATTGAGAAAGTCTGCAGTCAGGGACCTCTCCAGATTACTGAGGAGCAATTATGTCAATTTGAAGGAAAGGGGCTGCCTTATTTAGACCCTGGTCTTTCCAATCACTTGCTATGCACTTGAGAGCTGGACATGGTCAAGGGTGACAGATGCAGAATTGATGTCTTTGAGTTGTGGTGTTGAAGAAGAGTATTGAAGATCCCATGGACTGCCAAGAGAACAAACATATGTCTTGGAGGAAATGCATCCAGAATGCTCCTTGGAGGGAAGAATAAATAAACTTCATCTCACATACTTTGGGTATGTTTCTAGGAAAGGTTGATCCTTGGAAAGGAGCATCATGCTTGAAAAGGGAATGGATCCCAGTGAGATGGATTGACACAATGACTGAAGCAGTGGGCTCAAGGGTGTCAGAGATGATGAAGTTGACACAAGATACAACACAACTTTGCATCTCTCGGGCTGTGCACTTGTTAGGAGTGTATCCTCATCCTTATTCTCATCTGCCATCGACATCCTAGTTAAAGCCAGCGCTCAGGAGCCTCACCAGATGCCACCTGTCCAAAGAACTTTTCTAAATGCAACTCAGTTTTCTTTGAGCAAATAACCATCTCTCCTGAGAAGTCATTTTTTTCCCTACCCCTTGTCCAGCAACTCTGACACAGATACGTGGCAGCCAGCCCTGCCCTGCACAGTAAAACCTATGAGTTCTGCCTTTGCCTTGGCCACTAGGAAAAAAAGCCCCTGTGACCCAATTATTGAGCACTTGGCTGCTAACTGAAGGTTGAGGGTCTGAACACACCACTTGGCAGTCTGCTCCTGTCTAGATCACAGCCTAGAAAACACTTTAAGATTGTTCTACTCTGTCCCACAGTCCCTAAGAGTTGAAAATTAACATCATAACACAGAACAACTATCACTAGGTGTTGTAACCCACAAACCTGGGTCCCTGTTGGTCAGATTATGTTGTAACCCACAAAACAGAATTCCCATGCCTAGAAAAGTCCTTTGAGATAGTTCTTCCACTCAGTCACAGAGTCACTCAGTGTAAAAACTCAGCTAACCGCATCCAACAAGCACTCACAGGTGGTGTAACCCACAAAACAGGGTCCCCATTTCCTAAACACTTCTCTGTAATCCCATTAATTAGCACCCCAAAGTCACTTTGTAAACACTGGATTAATGATTGCCAAATTGAGCTGCGCACATGGAAAGCAGATTAAAAAGTCAGAGTTGCATCCTGGGTCACGTTTGTTTGCAGCCCTGAAAACACAGTCACAGAACTGCAGGAAAGAAGGTGATGGGAGGGGCTGCCGGGTCCAGGCTGGGGCCCAGAGAGCCCAGAGCTGGGGGTGGACGGACTTTTCCATCTTGGATGGTTCACGTTCAATACCAACAGGCCCTATTTTATAACTGATCTGTGGAAGAGAATTTTGGTCTCTGGATGGGCTTTGCTGCAAGGAAGCAGAAAGATTTGCACAAGGAGGTGTTTTTCTCCCTGAATTTTCTTTACATATGAAAAAGAGATTCAATTCCCTTTTCCATCTGCAATCCACTTGTCCAGCCTTTTGATCCCTTTTGATAGGCATGTTTTGATCCAGGCTCACACAAAGTTCCCTCCCTCACCTCTCCAGTTCAAGGAGAAGCAGCTGCTGCCTGATTCTCAGAAGTGGTCTATGTGCTGGTCGCAGCCTGGCCTGGGTGCCTCTGCCAGTTCTGGGATGAAGCAAAGGTCCCCCTCCTCATAACCAGTCTTGTGTCTCTCTCACTTTCATCTTGGGAGTGAGACCAGGCAGAAAATCAGAAAGCACCTGCCTCTGAAAACTGCCCTGCCATTTTTGGTGGCTTCCCAATCTCCCTCCCCTTCTCTGCCTCCCAATCTCCCTCCTTTTCTCTCTCTCCCTCAGAAGATATTCATGCGAGAGAGTGAGCCAGAAAGGATGCTGTTTCCTCCTTTTTCGTTCCTTGCCCCAGCTGGCACAGGCTTCAGCGCACTTTCTAGATTCATCCCCTTTAAAATGTAATTTTAGAAATGTCAAGTTGATTTTTTAGTTCTGTGAGAGTGAGAAAAGCATTCATCAGCATCGGGATTAGAAGCACACCAACTGAGGAGGAACTAGCACTTTTTTTGTGTTGGAGACTTTTGCCCAGGAAAACAGGATTTGCTCAGAGCTGGTAATATGGGAGCCCTGAATTGCCACTGGGCATGGAGGAAGGACACACCCATCAGGCCTTGCGCTTGAAGCTAGGGCTGGGGCAGGGCTGACGGGAGGTGCCCGAGAGGATGGTCAGCCATCTGGGTGGAAGGAGGACCTGCCAGGCATCTCCTGTTCACTACTCATGTTCAACTCTTAAGAGCCAACTGTCTGAACTGCTGGCTTCCCTCAATGAGGCCATTATGGAGACACACTTTCCCGTGACTGAGTAAATACCAGCCTCACATCTGCCCTCGTGCTCAGCTAGTATCCTCCAGAGAAGCCATGGCAGTTGTTGCATTGATTTGACTGAAACCATTTCCCAGGCCTGTTAAGTGGCATCACTCCCAGTGCAGTGGTGTGGGTCTCTTCCACATTCACTGAAAAATAGACTTCATCTTAGTACCTACTCCAGATGATTGACAGTGACTGCCAGGAAGTCCACCTTGACAAAGAGTCTGATGAATGATGGAGACTTGACAGAGACATGGTGACACCAATGTTGTATGTTTACCAGCATTGCATTAGACTTTGTCTTTGGTTTGGTTTGTTTTTCCTATCAAAAGTGGCTATTCTTCGGGAACTCAGAAAGAGGAGAATATATGTGTAAGAAAAGCAGATAGTGCAAAGAGCATGTGTGTGAAATGAAGACATCAGACCTTATAGAACCTTCTGAGGGATAAGGAGCATCAAAATCAAAACTGATTCCTGTGAGGTTGCAGTGTACACCCCTCCAATTCCCAACTTTCCCACCACTTCTGATGCCAGATGTCAGTCTCAAAGAATGCTATAGCCACACACAACTACTCAGAGACCATACTTAGGGCTAAATGCTTTATTAAGGAAGCAACAGAGTACAACTCAGGAAGCACTGCAGTTGAAGTCTGGAAGCTTCCTCCAAAATAAAGAGCATATCCTTCCTTTCTTCAGGGCATGATGGTTTTCTAAGCTTCTCATTACTTTCAAAATAGGCCTCTTGACCTCCTTGGACAGACCTTGGTGGCTTCAGTCTCTCTGCTGTTAGCCTCTACATGTGAATGATCCCAGCTCATAGCCAGTCTAGCAATCATGGTTCTCTCTGCTGACTGAAAGCCTGCTAGCAGGTTTATGCTGTCATCACCAACACTATCACAGGGTTCTTGGGCCTGTTTCCACTGACTCGGCTGCAAGACCCCTTCTAGAAGACTTTCCTCTGTCTTCAGTGTTAAAGCCACTGACCTTTGTTACTTGCCTCAGCTCTTCTCCTCTCTTCTTTCTCCCTCCTTTATCTGTCTGCCAACCGCTGTGGGATTGACTGTATTAATAAGCAAATTCCTGATCAGTTTCAAAGAATAGTCCTCCCTCCAGAACCACTAACTAACCAATCACCTCTCTGCATGTCACAGGCATGTCATTTGCATAGTAGGGTATGGTCATGTCATTTGCATACATTATTGACAAATTTCGGCAAGATGCATGAAATAGACCAAGAAGGGAACAGGCCGCAATGTTAGGACCAGATAAAAGTATCAAGCCATCAAATTGTTTATAGCTCACTGAGGAAATGTCAACCTACCTGAACCAAAGTAACAAAACTCTGGGGTTGAAATCCTCAGGGATTAGGAGAAAATTCTTTCAAGTTTCAAGAAAAAAACAAACAAAAAAAAAACAAACCAACAAGACAAAAGCCCTCACAAGGGACTCATTTTACCATGATTTCGTTACTGAAACCCAATTCAAACTGGTTTAAATAACACCAAACTCCTCTCCCTCCACACACTCAAAGAAAATGAAACAATAGGTAGGGAGTTTACTTACTTGGGTGACTGCAAGGTCCATAGGTGGGCTTCAGTTATGGGTGGATCTAGGGGCTCAGATCCCAACCTCAACAATTGTCCTTTTGCAGCTTTTAACTCTTAGTCCTATGTTGTTTCATCCCAGCAGGCTCCTCTCATGCAGAGGTGAAACAGCCACTAACATTTCCAGTCAAAGCTAATGGAGCCCTGAGCTGGGTCTATGTCTATTCTCCAGTCTATGCACTGGTATCGAGGCAGGGAAAGGCATGCTTTTCACCCAGTTTTTCATGTGCTTGTTCCTGGAGGCTGATTCATTTAGAATGAATTTAAGGCAGCAAAATGCAGTATGTGCTTGTTCCTGGAGGCTGATTCATTTAGAATGAATTTAAGGCAGCAAAATGCAGTTGAGGCCCACTCTAGACAGAATGACTCTGAGATGATACTTGTATTTCCAGAGGGATCTGAAATGAGTAAAGAACTAGGATGTTTCCCAGAAACCACACTCTAAAAGGACTAATAATCTTTTTGACCAATCCCAGTCACTGAGGCTGGAAGGTTTGGAGATGTCCTTTGCACACATCCAACTCACAGTTCTCTTAATAGCTGACATCAAAGAATTACAAAAAGAACCACACAGCTCTTTGCAACCAACCTGCTCATATCCAGAACTGAGATCCGAAGGGACAAAGGGGTTGGGAGGGGTTGGCTCAAAGAGACAGAGCTAGAGCCCAGGTTGTCTGATCCCTAACTTGGGCGCTTTTTACTTCTAGATATGTGCAAGGAATATGAGCTGTATAAAAAGAATTTAAAGACGCACAAATTTTCTTTAAGTATCAACATCTCTTTTCTGTTCTCCTGTCATGGATTGAATTGTGTCCCTCCTATCTATCATCTATCTATCTATCTATCTATCTATCTATCTATCTATCATCATCTATCTATTATCTATCTATCTATCTGCATGTATACACACATGCCATCTTAGCTGGGCTATGATTCTAGGTGGTTTGGCATTTATATGATAATGTCATTTGACAGCTAAGTAATGATATAATTATACCCCATTGTGAGATCTGATGTGCCAAACAGTTGTAAAGAGATTGGGGTGACATGCAATGTCTTTACTGAGGTCAGAGCCATGCTCCAAAAGAATCCTATTTCCCCTGAAGGATGGCCTGCATACCTTACAAGAGATAAAAGGAGAGAAGCTAAAAAAAAATATTTAGAAAGGAGAGAAAAGTGAGTAAAGAAGGAGAGACACAAGTACTGCCAAGAAGAAAGAGCCAGACCTAGAACCCGGTCGTTAGAGCCAGGGTCCCTGCACTGAGAACCTCCTATATGCAATATAAGGCTGATGCCAAGACACATGGAGATCTGTGCTGGGGCCACACATGTTAAAAGGAGTCATTGACCTTCCCCTAAAACCAACAGAACAACAGAAGTTTCCCCTCTATTTGGCACCATGAATTCATACTTCTGGCCTCATAAACTTGAAAGGAATAGATCTCTATTTGTTGAAGGCATCCACCTGTGTGTGCTAATCTTAATTATCTAAGACATCTCTCAAATGTTATCTTTTTATTTTTTAGCACCAATTATGAAATACACTTTTGGAGAATTGAATTTATGAATGTGGCATAGGAAATTTTTAGTTTGAGTCCTGAAGCCAGACAAATACGGAGTCACCAGCTTACAATCATATAACCCCTCTGTATTTCAGTTTCTCATCTATGAAATAGGATGGTAACATCCTGTTCCTCATGGAGTTATTTCAAAAATTAGGGGAGTGATGTCCACAAATACTTAAATATTGCAATTATGTATATTTAGGTAAGTAATGGCCCGTTGAATGTGACAAGTAATAGTCACAGACATTCATTTTCTTAGGAAAAGACTATTGGCTAAAGTTATATACAGAAGCCACTTTCTATTTTGAGAAACTACACTTTTCCCTCTTCTCTCTTCACTCAGTTTATTCATAGATATCATGGTAATGGGGATAGGACTAGAAAGTCTAATAAATAAATTGCTACGAATTCCATCAAGTTCTGTGTTGAAACCAGGAGAAAGGAAGTGGGATCTCTGCCAGAAAAAAGGGGGCAATTCCCAAAACAGGTTCAAGCAATGTGTCAATCTTTAAAATCTTTTCAAGATGAAGCACTAACCAAAACAATGATTAAAAGATGCCCAAGCAGCGCAACTGTAGAACTCTCAGGCTTTGTCAATGGGAATGTAAACTAAACAACTTCAAAAAGGAGTTTGGCAGTTTCATAGAAAGTGAAATCCACACTTGTCATGCAACAATCCTATTCCTAGGAATTTTCCTCGAGAAATATAAATTTATGTTCACCTAAAAGTGTGTATGCAAATGTGTGTAGTAGCTCAATTCATAATCTCCAAAAGCTAGAAATAGACCAACTGTTCACATGGTACTTGACTAAACACACTTTAGTACATACGCACCACAGAGTACTATTTAGTAATAAAATGAACAGATTCTTAATATACACAATAGCATACATCATGCTGATACTATGTACCTTGAAAATAGTGTTATGAGACCAACACTTTACTTATGTGGTGTTTTTCAATACTTGTAGCTGCTGTCTACAAACAAAGAAAACATCAAAGCCCAAATGAGGGGTATTTTACAAAATACCTGACCAGTACCAGTGTTGAGGTCATAAAAGATAAAGACCAAGGGAAACTGCCACAGATGGGAGGAGACTGAGGTAATGTGATAACTAAATGCAATGTGGGATCCTGGATGACAGTGATGGAAGAGTAGGTGAAACCCAAATAAAGTCCTACTTTAGTTAGTAGTGTTGAAATGAGGCTTAGAAAGTTGCAGTAACACTGTGTTTCTCTAGTAGTTCAAACCTACCAGTGGCTCTGTGGGAGGAAGATGAGCAACTTTCTCATGTGCTTTACATCCTCAGAAACCCAATGGTGGGTCAGCTATAAGTCAGTTCTAATTACATGGCAATGAGGGAAAGAGAGGGAGAGAGGGAGATCTCCCAAGATGATAACAGGGAAAATTGGGTACTGTGTATTAACCTTTCAATTTTTCTGTGAATTTAAAATCATCCCAAAATAACCCTAAAGAAACCATAACGCCACCCAAGCAGATATTATTGCGGCTTTTCTCGCAATAGCAAAGAGTTGGAAACAACCAAGTGCCCATCAACAAACAAATGGGTAGAGAAGCTCTGGTATATCCACACAATGGAATACTATGCAGAATTGAAAAACAAGGAACTCATGAAATATTATGCAAAATGGTTCACTCTGCAGGACATCATGCTGAGTGAAATATCTTAGTCACAAAAGGGCAAATATTGCATAGGGCCACTGTTGTAAAATGGGACTGACATTGGAGTTGAGGGAAGACAGAGAAGGAGGGGAGGAATGATGTATACTGTGTTGAAACAGATGAGGGAGAGAACTGTTTAAAAGGGATATATGATTAGGTAATAGTGTCATGACAGGAGTTCAGAATGAAGGCTGCATAGTAGAGTGGACTTGGGGGTGGATTGCATAATAATGAAAGAGTTTTACTTTTTTTTTTCAATTTTTTATATGTGTAGCGTCAAATCAGATCTGACTGGTACAGAAGGCGATTGTTCCTCCTTCTTCAGCAGAGCATCTGGTGGATTTGAAGCGGGTACCTCTGGGATTGCAGTGCAGCTTCTTGTCACTAGGCCACCAGAGTTTTTTTATTTTTTAAGAGGTGTGAATGGGGAGGGGGGCGGAAAGGGAGTGGGCAGGGAGAAAAGTGCAACAATGAATTACTGGAAACCCTAAGTCTCTGTAAACTTTCATTAAAAATAATAAACAAAATTATCCCAAAATAAAATGTTGGGCTTCTTTAAAGGCTGCATATGCATGGGAAAGTTTGAAAATGAGTCAGGAAAATTGAAGAAGAATCCATGCATTTGAATTATGGTGTTGGCAAAGACGACTAAACAGCCAGGAGAATGGACATATTTGTCTTGAAGAATTGCAGCCAGGATGATCCCTAGAAGCCAGGATGGCAAGACTTCATCTCACATACTTGGAGATGTCCTCAGGAGGTGCCAAGGTAGTGGAAGAGAACATGATCCTTGATAGAGGTAAGGGGGGAAAGAGAAGAAGATACTTAATGAGGTGGATTGACACAGTGACTGGACTCATGAGCCCAAACATGGGGAGAATTGTCAGGGTGTCACAGAAACACACAATATTGCATTCTCTTGTATGTAGAGTCTCTACCATTTGGAACAAACTTACTGACACTTAACAACAACATATAGTATGGTTCCACTTCATAAGATGTAAAACTATAAGGAAAAAGATCAGTGGCTGTTATGAGCTGACGATGAGGTCGAGATTATTTACATGGGGTACAGAAGATTTGGGAACATGATGGAACTGATATTTAGATTGATTGTGTTCATGGTTGCATGTCAGTAAACAACTGTCAGAATTCACAGAGGTGGACTTTAGAAAAGGTAGATTTTTCTATATGCAAATTATATCTGGATAAATGTGACTTTAAAGAAAGAAAGAAAAAAGAAATCAAAGTAGATTCTGGATCCTTCACAAAGGTATAACAGTGCCCTAGGGGAGAATCTCTGAAATGGCACTTTTCTCTTCTTTAAGAGACTCAGACTGAGTTGCCAATCAAGGCAAATACTCAGTTCAAGGCCCAAGGAAGAATGATTATGTTCTCTCATGGGCTGCATTGTCCTGGAGATTTCTTTCAGCAGCTTTACAAAGATAAGCCAGGCCAGGTCAAGTTATGCTTCAGTAAAAAATCTCCACAAAATCATAATGGTTTCCCTCCAGAAGGTTTTATCTTACTCTTCTATTTCCAGTGTGACTTAGCAAGGCTCAGGCCCCCAAATTTTCAGGGATTCACTCTGAGGAAGGTGTTTTCAGCCTATAGTCACTATGTGAACATATGAGTATCTGAAAAAAGGAGAGAGAGTGAGAGGGCCATCCCTGGAGGACTCTTCCAGGTTTCAGTCAGCAAGTAGACACCTTTCTTCTGCTCACAGCCCGCTGATCAGAAATGGCCATGCACCCACCCTATCTAAATAAACATGACGGGAAATCGGGCAGAGTAAGCGGAATGTTTCATGAGAGCTGCACTTCTGCGCAGTTAAGTGTGTGGCTGCTCATCAAATGTGGCTGTTACATGTCACCGATTCAGAACCAGTTCTGGGTTGACCCTCCGGCGGTTTCCGAGGCTGTCAACTATATGGGAAGATTGCCCATCTTTCTTCCTTGGAGCAGCTGGTTCATACCACTCGCCTTTGGGTTGGCAGAGCAAGTCCTTACAGCGAGGTCACCTCAGACACATCCAGAAATGCCTCAGAAAACAATGCTGCTGGGTACTTCCAGATGGTGACAGCCTCAAAAACCGTGTAGAACAATTAGAGTCGGCACAGGTGAGGCCCCCAAAGGTCAGGATCTACTTCGCAGCAAATAGCAACACCACTATCCGTGCCTCAATATCCAAATGGTTCTTGGTCTTTAAGGTTGATTTTAAAAACTTTGTTACAGCAAAATATCCAGGCTCTGGGAGCTCTGGTAACGTAATGGTAAGAAACTGCACTGCAATCTCAAAGGCATGAGGTTTAATCCACCAGCTGCTCCATGGAAGGATAGGCAATCTTGTGTCATACTATTTACTGCCTCTGAAAACAGGCTGGAGGGTCAGCTTTAAGTCAGTTCTGACTCTGTGGAACAAACAACAACTTTTTTTTTAGGAAAGAAGGAAATATATATGTTTTACTTAGGGGAAGGTTACTTGTGTGTGTGGTGGTGGTGTTTTGTTTTTAGCTGATAAACGTCTTGTTATTTTGATATATGGAAAGTTCTGACTTCTTACAGGAAACTGAAGGGAAAAAAACCCAACTATGAGGATGCATTGTATAAACCAATATGTGAAATACCTACCACTTTCCCAGCTCTTTCTATCAACCCTGGCTCCTATAAGGTAGAGGAGATGTCATTGTAGACTAGAAAATTACATACTGCATTGCAAGACCTCTTGGTCTCAGCTGGCTAACTCAGGAAGTCAATGTGGTAGGCCTGGAAGAATAACCTTTCACCTAGAGAAGAGTCAGAGCTTATCAGATTCTCCTCCTTTGATACTGAACTTGTGATGATATAAAATCACTTGTTGTTGTTGTTATGTGCCATTGAGTCGCTTGCGACTCATAGCAACCCTATCTACTCCTCCAGCAGGGATCTGGGAAGATGGGGTACTGGTGGGCATAGTTCAATGGTGACTAATTTTATAAAATACAGTGAATGGGAATGATTACATGAAACACAATGTGAATAAAGGATAGTATGAAACACAACGTATTGATTTTCCATGCAAACCAGTAAAAATGAAAATGTAAAAAAAAAATACACACACACACACACACACACACACACAGAAACTATATCAAAGAGAATTGGCTGACACAGAAGAACTTCATGATGTAACATATGATCAAGAGCCTGTGGTGAAGCAGGAAGTTCAAGTTGCTCTGAAGGATTGAGGGGGCAAAGTCCCCAGGAATTGATGGAATACCAATTGACATATTTCAGCAAACAGATACTGCCGTAGATGTGCTCACCAGATAATGCCAAGACCCAGAATGAGATGAATTGACTCAGTGACTGGAGCAATTAAATTAGATCTGTTGGAGGAGATGATGAAATTGCTCAGGATAGGGCAAGTTTCAGAGCTAATGTACATAAAGTCGCCATGAGCCACAAGACAACTCGATAGCACATAGCAACACAGCAACATATATTTCTATATCAATATATTTATGTGATCTTTATATATACACATTATATATATACACGTTATATATATACACATTATATATATACACATTATATATATATATATATATCTCACCATGAATCAACAGGGGTTGGGATTCATCAGAGACTGTGGGAAAGTGAAATCAGAAAGGTATGAAAAATATTTTCAGTGGATGGAGGTAGTGGCAGGATCATTTAATCAGGCCAAGTTGCCCAACTACCACCATAAGCACTGAATATTATTATTCTTTGGTTGCTGATTTAATGTCCTAGATCTATTGTCCAATAGGCAATATCATAAGGGAGGAAAGATTGATGTTTACAACTATTTAATTTTGCTTGTATTTGCAATCAACAGTCATGGCAGCAGCAGTCAAGAAACCAAAAGATGTTGCATTGGGAAAATCTGTTGTCAAGAATCTCTTTAATGTACCAAAGAGCAACTCATTACTATTTATTGCCATTGAGCTGTAACTGACCCGTAGCTGACCCTTCAGTGGCTTTGCAGAGGCTATAAATCTCACAAGAGGATTTGAGCCTTCTGCATTTGAGTTGGCAGTGCAACCTCTCACAGACTTGGCCATCAGAGCCTAAAGAGCAAGGATGTCAGTTTAAAGACTAAAGTGCACTTGATCCAAGCCATGTCATTTTTAATTGCTTCATATATTATGTGAAAGTTGGACCGTGAACAAGAAACACCAAAGAAGAATTGATGTCTTTGAATCAATTCTTGGTAAAAAGTATTGACTATACCATGAATTGTCAAAATAACAAACAAATCTGTCTTGGAGGAAGTGCAACGAAGATGGTTCTTAGAAGCAAGGATCTCACATACTCTGGGCATGTTATCAGGAGGTGCTGGTCCTTGGGAAAAAGACATCATCCTAGGAAAAGTATAGTATCAATGAAAGATAGGATGACATTCAAAGAAATTCATTGACACAGAGACTGCAACAGTGGTCTTAAAAATGGTGGAGAAGGTAAGGATGGTGTAGGATGGATGAAGGTTTTGATCAATTGATCATAGAGTTGTATGAGTCATAGTTATATGAGTTATATGAGTCATAGCTATGAGTCATAGTCAACTGGAAGGTACCTGACGACAACAGCCCAATTGTCATTTCAATGACAGCTGTTTGAACTTTCCTCTGACAACCAGATTCTTTACCTTATTACAAAAACAAACATCTGTGTCCTGTATTTTGAAGATTAGGAAATGCAGCTGAGAGCCCTGAGAACCACTGTTTTCTAGAGCAAGGCCCAAATGCTTGATCTAGAGTTCTCAAGGATTTGACCATTCACTGAACCAGCTTTCTCCTTGAAAAATGATTGACCTGAGTTAAATGCTAGGGTTCCTTGAGCTTTCTATCACTATCTTTCCTAACCCTACTCATGATGTTTGACACCCTTAATGGATTTTAGTAGATGTCCCCCATCTTTTCCTCTATCCTTCAAGAACAACTTTATGGTAGATAATACCTGATCTTAGTATTACAGTGGGCAGCCTCTGCAAGATTTGCCAAAGCAGAGCCCTGTCTGCAAGTGCTCGGGAAACCTCAGAAACCACTGTGCCAGCCAACATGGAGAAAATAATTCTAGAAATGCTAATCCATAAAGTTAAGATTGCAGTCCTTGGGAAATGACATCATGCTGAGACAAGTGGAAGGTCAGAGAAGAAAAGAAGATCCTCAACACGATGGATTGATATGGTGACTGTAACAGTGGGCTTGAGCATGTCTCAGATTGGTAGGATGGCATAGGACGGGGCAAGGGTTAGATCTGTTGTCATAGAATTGCTGTGAGTCCTAGAGAGAGCTCTGTTGCTCTAGTGGATAGAAAGTTATGCTAACAAACCAAAGGTGGGTGTTTTTATTCTGTGGCCCTCAGGCTTACTTTTAATTGTTTTGGTCTCACATTCTTATAATTGGTATAGCACTGGTCTGTCAGTTTGCTGTACAGAGGTAACTCATGGTTGCTGTGATGCTGAACACTGTGACACTGATCTGTTAAATGTGATAATGGTTACCCATGGTGGACAGTGTTTGGTGGAGTGCCCAGATTAAAACAGGCTTGGAAATAGGAGTGGCATCCACTTCAGAAATGCTTGCTTTCAGAAATTCTATGAATTTAGAGAAACACTGAAAAGTTATACAAATGTTCAGGTCTTTCTTTCATAGGGTTGCTATGAATCATCTATGACTCGATAGCACTGAACAACAACAACAATCCATAAAGGCTACATTATGGATAAACTCTCTGAAGCCTCCTTCTTCAGCCACATCCAAGGAAGTCCTTTCATGGATTTTGGTCTTTGTGATCTTCAAGTATATTTGACCTTGAACTAGGGTCTCCCAGGAATCTCTGCTTCATTTAGAGCCTCTCCACTGTGCCTATGGTCCTAGCACAAGCAGTAGGCATTCTCAGGGCTGACAAAGCACTGGACAAAACAGCCTCTTTCCCAGCAGTTCATCATGATTCTCAACAAGCTCAGTGACCACTTGTATAGACCCTGAGTTCCCGGTCCTTTTTCACTTTCTCATCCTGGAGGGAAGACTTCCTTGGGGCCCATCTCTTTCTGTCTTGCTGTAAATGCCATTCTGGATCTCTTTACTTCAAGGAAGAGTATTGGATGGCTCAAAGAGTTAAATGCTCAACTAACTAACTAACAAAAAGTTAGCAATTCAAACCCAAACCCATCCAGAGGTACTTTGGAAGAAAAGTCTGGCAATCTCCCTTGAAAACCCTATAAAGCACAGTTTTACTATGCAATACATGGGTAGCCATTGGTAAGAGACAGTGTGTTGGCTTTAAGGCCTTCCTATACACACCAAGAAGGGGATTCTGGTGGTTTACTAGTAAAGCATTACATATGGTTCAAATCCATCAGCTCTTCTGTGGGAGAAAGATAGGCAATCTCTTCCTATATGATGATGTTGTTGTTGTTATGTGCCATTCAATGGACTATGACTCATAGTGAATGATGGCTCTGAACCTTGCCCTATTCTGAGCCAACCTCCTTATTAAGCCTCACTGTGCAGGCTCAGTGTTCAGTGTTGTATCTAGCGTAAGTGTCTAAGTGTCCTACCTCTGAAAACCCACTGAAGGATCAGCTGTAAGTTGGTTCCAACTTGATGGTACACATCAACAATAACAACAACATACTAAGTTAGACAATGAATAAGAGTGAAAGAAGAACTAAGCCTTTTGAATTATGATGGATAAGAGTACTGAATATCCCATGGAGTGTCCAGAGAACAAACGAGTCTGCCTTGGAGGAAGTAACCAGGGCTCTCCTTAGAGGCAAAGATGGTGATTCTTGTCTCATACTTTAGGCATGTTGCCAAGAGGGCCAGTCCTTAAAAAACAAAGAAACAAACAAAAAACCCCACATCATTCTGAGTCAGAAAATGAGAGGAAGAGCCTTAAAAATGATGGATTTAAACAGTGACTCCAAGAATGGATTTGAACATTTCACAGGTTGTGAGGAGACACAAGGTAGGGCAAGGTTCAGATCTGCGATTGAACACATCGGTTCATACAGTCACTATTAAGCTTGAGTTGACTTAACTAACAAAAACAACAACAATTGAGGGCCTATTAAATTGTTTTGTAAAAATTCTACTTAAGGAAATCTAGAGCTTTTAATAAATTCTAGAAGAGAGTCTAAGACTAATAAAAGTCATAAACATCCCAGCTAATTGTAGGCTGATGCAGAAGACCCTGGTGTGACTGGGAGCTCCGTGAGCCGTTAGAGCTCCCATTGTCCATGTGTCAGCAGATTGGAGGTTCCTCAGGCCCCCCCTTCCCTGCAGGGATATCACAGACATTCTATCTTGCTTCCTCTCTCCTTGTCTTTGATGGCAGAGTAGGCCTCAGCAGTCAAACTGGGGGAGTATTTTTATCCTGCCAACAGAAGCTACCATCCTGGGTAAGCTGTGACTTTGGCTTCAACTAAAAAGGAAGAAGCTAGCAGGGAGAGGACAAATCCTGACAACACATAAGGGTGAGCTGGCTACCTACAGCCAGCCACCCATCTGTCATCTGCTCTCAGAACCAGCCCCGAAGGAAGCCCAAGCCCCTTTACCTTGGATTCAGACATTCACAGGAAAACTCAGAAACCAGTTAGTAATCTGCACTCAGCCCTCCTCTGCCAGCTAGTGAGAGAAGTTATTTCAGAAGTGCCTTATCCCTGGTGAGGCATTAGTAAGAGGAGACCAAATCCAGAAGGCTAGTTTTTCTGCGTTGTAAAGTAATGCCTCTGTTATTCGTAACAGAGGGGCCAGTCTTTGGGGGGAAAAAGAGATCCTGCTGGAAAGCTGGAGGGTCAGAGAAGGAGAGGAAGACCCTCCACAAGATAGTTTGACACAGTGATTGTAACAATGGGCTCGAGTGTATCAGAGGTGAGGATGATGTGAGATAGGACAAGGTTCAGATCTGTTGTTCATAGTGTTGCTATGAATTGTAGGTAACTTGATGGCACATAACAACCACAGCAGTCTTTGTAGGGTCAGAGAGAATAAAAGGAGCAAAGAAATAAACCTGGTTACACAAGTTGACTCTATGGCACCTAACAAAAACCAACAAACCAGCACACCAACAAACCAGCACTGTTGTTAAGGGGCAAGTACCTAGGAAAGGTACAGAGGGTGTTCAGATTGAGACCCATGGTGTCAGGGCCGCCTGCCTTGCTTTATGGGTCTGGACAGTGGGGGGAAATCCAGGTCATGAGTATCACAGTGAGCAGAGTCGACAGTAGAGAAAAGCTGTTGGCAGACAGCATGTGCATCCTCTGCACTCTCTGTGGACAGCCAGAGTGGTGAGGCACCTGACAAATCCACCTGCTGAAATCACCCTGAAGATGCAAATGAATGAGCTACGCAGAAGGAATGAAGGGCTTGCAGTGCCTATTGGGACAGTGTAACCGTGTCGATATGGGTCTCACACCAGGAAATGAATGCGCTGTGCTGTGCACGCCAGCCTTCCTCAAAGGCACTTCTAGGTCTGTTGCAGTTGTAAATACCTCTAAACCTGTTACATTAGAATGCATCATCACTGAATCAGATTCCATTCTATCAGTCTGTCTTAGTTACCTAGTGCTGCTGCAACCCTACCGAGGTCGTGTTAAAGAACAAAAATGTATTTTCTCACATTTATGGAGGCCAAAAAATGCAAATCAGAATCTCAGACATGTCAACTCCTTCTGTGTTCCAGTTTCTGGTGTCTGCTGGCAATCACTGGCATTTCTTTGTGGTTAAAATGTCAGAGAGATCATCACATGGTATCTATTCCCCTCTCCCTACTCTATCTATTCTGTTCTTTTTATAAGAGACCATTAAGAAGTATAAAAAGAGCAAAGGCCATGTGGAGAGAACCGTATCTGACCATCATAACAACTTTGTAGGAGGGAACTGTCCTTGTCCACAGCATCAATAACACAAAACCAATTACCATAATGTCAGACATGTCCTCGCATTTCTATACTTATTTCTACTAATCTCTGTACCAATCTTACCATTTTACTGGGTCCAAATGTGATGTGATCACTCATAGACCACACAGAACCATTTGGGGAAGTCAAAAGTATATAACCCAGACTAATAGCAGAATACAGTCAAGACAGCTCTAGAAAGCACATGCAGGCACCTCAGCCTTGTTCCTCATGGTTCTTAGTGTTCTGGAATTTTCCGTACTGCCAATATTGGCTTTCTATTGCCCCCACAACCCCAGAGTCCCATCTCACGTCAGTTCTCCAGCTGAGCCCTGGCTGCTGCTGCCATCCTCAGGCATGTCCTACATCCTCCTGCCTGCTCCTCACTGGGGTGGGGATGGTCTCTTTCCCCTTCTCTAGCTGGGGAGGATTCATCTCTGCAGCCAGAGCTGTTCAGTTTATTGGTGAGACTAGCCAAACCGCCTGTAGATTGTTTAGACTGGTCAAAGCCTTATCCTCCCAAATAGTCCGTCACTCACATTCAAATAATCCTAGAAAAGCCATATTGGAAGACAAATTCCATAAGAAGCAATTAAATTTAGTATCCATTCTCCTCTGGTATGACCCCATTAGCATGCTGTTGTTGTTATGTGTCATCGAGTCACTTGCGACTCATAGTATACATGAGAGCCTAAACCCTGCTCTATCCTGTTGCCAATCTTATTGTCTATGACACACCTACCTCAAATATCCCAGTATCTTAATCAATCCATTTCACCAAAGGTCTTTGTCTTTTGTGCTGTCCCTCCACCCTCTCAAGCATGATGTCCCTCTCCAAGAACTGGCCCCTCCTTGTAACATGTCCAAAGCATATCAGACGAAGCTTCAGAAATCTTGCCTCCAAGGAGCAGCCTGGTTTCACCCTACCCAGGACAAACCTGTTTGTTCTCCTAGCAGTCTATGGTATATTCAACACTCTTCTCCAGCACCACAGCTCAAAGGCATCAATTCTCATTCTATCATCCCCAGTCATTGTCCAGCTCTCTGACACATAGCACACAATTGTGAAGACTATGTTCTGGATCAGGTGCACCTTAGTCTCCAGAATGACGTCATTGCTTTTCAGTTCTCTGAAGTGGTCCCTGACAGCTGACTTTCTCAGTGCAGTTTGTCTTTTGATTTCCTAGCTGCTGGTACCAAGAGTGTTGATTGTGGAGCTAAGCTAACTAAAACTGTTAACTATCTCAATCTCCTCACCATCCATAATGATGTTGCCAATTAGCCTAGTGGTGAGATTCTTTGTTTTCTTAATGTTGAGCTTCAATCCATACTGAAGGCTGCAGTCCTTGACCTTTTCTGCAGCAAGTGCTTCAGGTCCTCCTCAGTTTCAGCAAGAAGGGTTGTGTCATTCACATAACGCAGGTTGTTGATGAATCTTCCTCCAATCCTGATGCCACATTCCTCCTCATACAGAGCCGCCTTCCTAGATCTGTTCTGCATACAGGTTGAAAAAGTATGGAGATGGGATACATCCCTGGTGCACACCCTTCCCGATTTTGAACCATGCAGTGTCTCCTTGCTCTGTTTTGATGATGGCCTCCTGGTTCAAGTATAGGTTTCGCATAAGCACAATCATTAGCATACCAAAAGAAAAACAGCATTTCCTAACAGGGACATATTTAGAAGTTGTGACTTCCACATTTCTTTTCTGCATTTCTGTTGATAACACAACTTTCTTCAGATCATCCTGATATTAAGAGATCTGTTGTCCATTTTCACGTAACCATTGAACAGCTCTGGCTCCAGAGATAGACTGTTGTTTGTTGTTGTTATGTGCCGTCAAGTCACTTGCAACTCGTAGAAACCCTATGTACAACAGTTCTGAACCCTTCTCTAGCCTATGCTAACCTTATTGTTTTTGACACGCCTACCCTCATTACCCCAGTCACTGAATCCATTTCATTGAGGGTCTTCCTCTCCTGTGCTGTCGCTCTACCCTACCAAGCATGTGTCCCTCTCCAAGGACTGGTCCCTCCCTGGAACATGCCCAAAGTATGTCAGGCAAAGACTCAAGAGTCCTTTCTTCCAAGTGAAAAGAGATGTTGGAGAAGCTTAATATCAGTGGTCAAAACTGGGCCAGGAACTGACTGACTGTGGAACAGATCAACAACTGACTATTCATAATATAGTTCAAATTGAAGTGGAATAAAATGAAAATAAATTCATGAGAACCAAAATATGACCTTGAATATATCCCAACCAACTTGAAAAGTCAACTTAAGAAGAGATTTTATGCATTGAAGGTTAATGAACAAACCCCAGATGAGTTGTGGAATACTATCAAGGACATGTTGTTGTTGTTGTTGTTATGAGCCATCAAGTCACCTGGGACTCATAGCGACCCTATGTACAACAGCCCGAAACCCTGTTCTATCCTGTGCCAATCGTATTGTCTCTGACATACCTATCTCCATTATCCCAGTCTCTGAATCATTCCATTTCATAGAAGGCTTTCTTCTCTTGTGCTGTCCCTCCACCCTACCAAGCATGATGTCCCTTTTTAAGCACTAGTCCCGCCTTGCAACATGTCCAATTATGTCAGATGAGGACATAATCTGTGAAAATACCCAAAGGCCATTAAAAAGACAAGGAATAAAGAAAAGATCAAAATGGATATCAAAAGAGACTCTGAAACTGCCATTGGAATTAAAAGAAGTAAAAACAAGGGGAAAGAATGCTGAGGTAAGAGACCTGAACAGAAGATATCAAACAGCAACTTGAAAGCAAAGTATTATAATGAAATGTACAAGGAGCTTGACTTAGAAAACCAAAAAAGGAGAACACACATAGCATTTTGTAAGCTGAAAGAACTGAAGAACAAATTCAAGCCTTCAGTTGCAATACATAAATATGCTATGGGTAAAATCTTGAAATATTCAGAAAGCACCAAAAGAACATTGGAGGAATACACAAAGTCACTGTGCCAAAAAGAATTAATTGACACAGAACCATTTCCAGAAATAGCATATTATCAAGAACCAATAGCATTGAAGGAAGAAGTCCAAGCTTCACTGAAGGCATTGGCAAAAAATAAGGCCTAGGAATTGAAGGAATACCAACTGAGATGTTTCAGGAAACGATGCAAGCCTAGGAGTGCTCACCAGTCTCTGTCAAGAAATATGGAAGAAAGTTACCTGGCCAACTGACAGGAAGATAACTATATTCTCATTCCCCCCAAAAGATGATTCAGCAGAATATGGGTGTTATTGACCAACATCATTAATATCATATGCAAGTAAGATGTTGCTGAAGATTATTTAAAAATAGCTGGAACAATATATCAACAGGAAACTGCCAGAAATTCAAGCTGGATTCAGAAGAGGCTGTGGCACAAGAGATGTATCTATCATTGCTGATGTCAGGTAGATTTTGGTTGAAAGGTGAGAATACCAGAGGGCTATTCACTTGAGTTTTATTGATTATGCAAAGGTATTTGTGTGGATCATAACAACTTGTGTCTAACATTAAGAAGAATGGGAATTCCAGAACAATTAATTGTGCTTATGCAAAACTTCTACATAGGCCAAGATACAATTGCTTAAATAGAACAAAGGAACACAGCATGGCTTAAAATCAAGAAAGATGTGTGCATCAGGGTTGTATCCTTTCTCCATACCTATTAATCTGTATGCTGAGCAAAGCATTTGAGAAGCTGGACTATGTGAAGAAGAATGTGGCATCAGTATTGAAGGAAGACTCACCAACAACCTGCATTATGCAGATGACCCAATCTTGCTTGCTGGAAATGACAAGGATTTGAAGTACTTACTGCAGAAGATCAAAGAAAACAACAACAACAACCAAAATTCTTCACCCCTGCATCAATAGGCTACCTCATGATGGATGGAGAAAAGATTGAATTCAATAATTTCATTTCCTTAGATCCACAATCAACTCCCATGGAGCAGCAGTCAAGATATTAAAACGACATGTTGCGTTGGGAAATGTGCTATCAAGGACCTCTCCAAAATGCTTAAGAGCAAGGATGTAGTTTTTAAGATGAAGGTGTACCTGATCCAAGCCATAGTATTTTCAGAGACAGAAGAATAACCAATGCCTTTGAAGTGCGGTGTGGGTGAAGGGTACTGAATATCCCACGGATTGCCAAAAGAACATACAAATCTGTCTTGAAGGCCGTGTAATCAGAGTGCTCATCAGAGGCAAGGATGGGGAAGCATTGTTTCATTTACTCTGAGAACAGTTTCAAGAGGAACCAGCCCTTTGAGAGAGAGAGAGATCATGCTGGAGAGGTAAAGGGTCAGCAAAAGAGAAGACGCTCAACGAGATGAATGAATACAGTGATAACCTCAATGCGTTTGAGCAGTACAGAGATTGTGAGGATAGAGCACAGGGTGCGGTTGTTATAGTATTCCGCCTAGTTGGAACCAACCCATAGCTGACCCTCCAGCGGGTATTCAGTGACAGCAAAACACAGGAAGATACTGTCTGTCATTCTCCCATGGAGCAGCTGTTTGATCGGAACGGTGTGTCTTTGGAATTGCAGCACACTTTATTCCCACTAGGTCACCAGAGTGCCTTAGGACAAGGTTAGGGTTAAGATCTGTTATTCATACAGACATGATGGCAGTTACCAACTACAACAGCTTCTTTACTCTCTTCCCAAGGATTTACCACATTGGTCATTGATTTATTTTTGGCAGTGATAGAGAAAAACACCCACAAAGTACCCAAGGCATGTTCCAGTGTGGTCACTGGGCAGAGAGACGGGAAGGACCACACCAGGTGTTTGTCTGAAATCAAGCAGGCAGGGAGGGATTAAGAGTGAGCTAAGATTACCCTGTTGGCCTTGATTTCAGATTATATGAAAAACGGTAGGCTGTTTACGGCAGCACATGAGCTGTATCCTTTGTTAACTCCTGTCCCTTGAGTGTAACCCTTTTCCTTTACAAAGTGGAACTGAAACCCCAAGAAGGTCTGCTTTTTCCAGCATGGGCACTCCCTCCCCCTTGCAGGTTCCTTGTGGGGAGGCCAAGATCCCCCTTTCACCCAGCCTGTCTGCAGACAGTGGTTTGAAATAACATCCATTGTTTGCAGGGCCATATCCAATTCTGGTTAAAGGAATGTCACCAAAGTCATACTTAAAAACAGATGCCAAGATCTGAGTAGAACTTGTAATGTGAAAGGAGACTCATTCCTTGTTATCATAAAATCTTCTGGAGGAAAAATAATCTGATTGGCCAAATTCTTGGTGTTGGGGAAAAAAATGGCTGTTGTGAATGAAAGGGGCAATCTTCAAATTAACCTGGAATTGTATGGAGCAGGAGGTCCCTCCCCCCCCCCCCCCCCGTCTCTGAGGGATGCAAATGTCTGTGGAATAAGAGAGGCTATTTTAAAACTAATGGATCACCAGAGATCTGTTAATGAAAGGGGCAAATCCTTTACTCCAAACCCAAGGATATTAAAGGTGGAAATATTTGTTTTGGTGAGAATTTTCTCTTTACTACTTTTTCTATAATTCAATGAAAATAGAACTTATTTGTTAAAGCTTTAATAAATTGGTCCTTCATCTCACCCCTCCCCCTTGTATTTTTCTCTGTACACTTTGCCATAGAATGAATTCTGACCCTGTGGTCCCTGAAGAGTCAGAATCAACTCGTTGGCTTGGGTTTGGGTTTATTACATTCTAAGGGAATCCTTTACTCCAAGGGTTAGATTTCCTCCTTTCCCTCACCTGCTGGATTGTCTTCGATAAAACCATCCAGTATTAGATAATTTTAGGTACATGCTATAGACACTTAATGAGAGGTTCAAAGAATATAATTTTTGTGTGATAAAACTTTGTCTTGGACTTACTTCAAAAGGGCTTCTTTTCAAGTGTCTCTTCTAAAAGTAAAGACTCATTTCTAGATCCGGAGGACAGAACTATATAGCAAGACTCTAGGTGATGCAGGTGATAATAATGAGTGTGTGTGTGTGTGTGTGTGGTGTGTGTGTGTGTGTAGAAGATCTGCTGTTCTGCAGTTCTCTACCACTACTTAGTAAATTACCCATAAATCTGTAGTTCTCTACCACTATTTAGTAAATTACCCATAAATTCAACAGCTTAAAACAACAAATATTTATCGTATTACACAGCTTCTGAGCGCCAGAAAGCTGGGAGTGAGTGGGTTAGCTGGATGTTGACTCAGGGACTTTCTCTGACATGGTTATAGGAAAGCTTTCACTTAGGGCTACAGTCATCTCAAAGGTTGACAGGAGCTGGAGGATCCCCAGCTTAGCCACATAGTGGGGGCCCAAGGTATCCATTACTAATTACAAGGACTTCTCTTTACAGATTGTCCACATATTCTCCAAGATTGTTGCCTCCCTAGCAAGTTTTACACAAAAATATACCCAAAATAGAAGCCATAGTCTTTTTATAACCTTATCTTATAAGTGACTTCTGCTATAAATTAAAGTCAGCCCAGCCTATACTTGAGGAAATGAAAATCAACCTGTGTCTCTTGAAGGCAAGTGTATAAAAGAATTCGTATACATTTTAAAATGGGGTGGGGTGGATGGAGAAAAAATAATCACGTGTGACACAAATTTGGGAGCTCTGGTGATGGTGTCCATTGAGAGAGTGCTTAGAACCAAAAGGTCAAACCTCTTTAGTGTTTGAATCCACTAGCACTCTAAGATAGTTAGGCAATCACTTCCTTTTTTATTGATAGCTTTAGACATTTGTTGGAGGGCCCATTATGAGTTGGTTTAGTCAGATCTCATTGCCCAAATTAAAAAAAAAAATTAAAACCCCCTCATAGCCATTGAGACAGAATTGGCTTGTAGCTAACACCCCATCAGAGATCATATACAAAAAGATTGCCCATCTTTCTCTGGTAGTGAAACATAGTCTTTGAGTTAGCAACACAACTTCCTACAGGTTATACCACAAGAGCTCCCTAGTTACATTGTTAGGTTATATACCTGTGGTGTCAGAAACCCAGAAAATTGGCTTTTCTATCCATTGCATTAGTCTCTGTCAGGGGCATGGTCTACAGCTACCTTAATTGCAGATACATGGTCTTGTAAATCATTAACAGCTGTGGGAGCAATATAAGAAAGCACTTTGTGAAAGATGGTGGTGGTGAGAGGGTGAAGAGAATGTGGCATTGTGGTGAAGAAACTGTGGCACTGCTGTGAAGAAACTGTGGCTCTGCTGTGAAGAGACTGTAGCAAGGTGTAATCACAGCGACTTTGGAAATAGAGCCACAATTCAAGGTTTTGCTTTTAAATGATTGAAGGAAAACGTGTAACTGCTTCAAGATGAAATTTCCTGGATGATTAAGGAAAGCAGGGGTACATTTGTGCTGTTGAACTGAACTTGGACTTTCACTAATTTAGGAATTGTGTCTTGTTAATCTGGCTTGGACCTGCTGGACTAAACCTGGAATTGCATTGTGTGCTATTCTTTGTCTCCCTCACTCCCCAACCTATTTCCCTAATAACCACCAGAACTATGACTAAAGTCTATGAGTCAAGTTGCAACAGACATTGGACACAACGGTTCATAGAAATAGGTGCAGGAGCATGTGGGGTGGCATGTCTGTCCATGTAGCTATTTGTTTAGTACTATAGATATTATTGATGGGACAGATCCCTTTTATGGAGTAGAAGTCAGACTTGGCCTTCCTCATGTTACTGCTACTCCTTTTACAATACCGTTAAGTCAGAAACAACTTATAGCTGACCCTTCAGTGGGTTTTCAGAGACTGAGAGTTGCATGAGAGGAGACTTCCCATCTTTCTTTTGCAGAGCAGCTGGTGGGTTCAAACTGCATGCCTTTGAGTTGACACCATTACGCCACCAGATCTCCCTAGAGATCCCTGTTGTTGTTGTGTACCGTAGAGTCGGAACCAACTCATAGCTAATCCTCCAGCGGGTTATCAGAAGCAGTTAATTGCACAGGAGGAGATTGCTCATCCTTCTCCAGCAGAGCATCTGGTGGCCTGAACTGTGTGCCTTTGGGATTGCAGTGCACTTCTTGCCACTAGGCCACAGAGTTCACTAGTAAGTGAATGTCAAGCATTATGGACCAGATGATCTCTGTTGCAATTACTACTATCTCTGCTACCATATTGAAGAGCAGCCATATGCAACACAAAGTGAAATATAACAAAGTGTTAACAAAAACTAGCAGGAGGTAGGATTTTGCCCAAGGGTAAGTTGTTGGTTGATTTCTGGTCCATAACAATAGAGGTTATTAGAAGTTTATCATATTCAGTAATTTTGTTTCCTTGCTAGCAGAATCTTATTTCAAATGTGGTTCACTCTTTCATCCATATGGCATGGCTCTTTGATCCGCCACCATGTCTGTGCAGCTTGAAATTTAGTCTGAGATAATAGAGATATGGAAAGACAGTAGAGATTTAAGTGGAAAAAAACATAGAATTCCAGTCTAGCTATCTGGGAAACAAGAACAGGTGTGAAAGAACTGATTTTGGAAAAACAAGGGACAAGGCAAAGTCTTCATTCCATTTACTCCTGGAGGTTGAAACAGCAAGTAGTATGTGAATTGATCTGCAGACAGCTGGAGCCATGGGGCCATATTATAACATTCAGATTTTTATTTGTGTGTGAATTACTGTTGTTGTTGTTGTATACCACAGAGTTGGAGCTGACCCATAGCTGACCAGTTTCATGGTTTTCAGAAGCCAGGGAGGAAATCACACCAGAGTTGATTGTCCATCTTTCTCTTGCAGAGGATTCAAATCATGTACCTTTGCTCTGGCAGCACAATTTCCTACCACTAAGCAGCCAGGGCTCCTTTAAGGTGTGAATTAAGATACCATTTCCACAGAACTCCAAATGCTCCACCAAGTTCATCAATGGAGTGTATATTGCTGTCGTGTACTATTGAGTCAGAATTCACCATAGCTGACCCTCCAACGGGTTTCAGAGGCAATAAATCGCTCAGGAGATTATTTCTCTTTCTCTTGCAGAGCCACTGGTGGATCCAAACTGCGTACCTATGTGTTGGCAGTGCAACACCTTTCCAGTTGTTGCTACTTGTTGTTAATTGCTGCCAAATTTATGACTACAGCTTATTATTAAGTGTCACTAAGTATGACTCATATAATACAAATAACATCAAATCTGAGTCCTGTCTTATCCTGTGCCATACTTATCATATCTGACAAAAGTGAGCCCATTGTTTCAGCCACTCTATCAATTCCTCTCTTCTGCTACCTTTCTGGGCACGATATCCTTTTCAAGGAATAGCCTTTTCTAGCAACATGCCCAAAGGATGTGAGGTGAATTTTCACTATCCTTGTCTCTCAGGGATACTGTGACTGCACTTTCCCCAAGACACATCTGTTTGTTCTTATGGGATTCCAAGGGATATTCGGTACCCTCCACTAACACCACAATTCAAAAGCATCAATTACTCTTGTCATAGTTTTTCATTGTCAGCTCTGAGATGTATAAGCTAGTAACTGAAGAGACCATGGCTTGAATCAGCAACACTTTAGTCTACAGAGTTATCATTCTCTTCAGTATTTTAGAGCGATCTCTGACAGCAGCCAAGTTACTCAAAGTGCTATCTATGTCTCCTGATCTCCTGACTGCTGGTACCAAGGAAGTGGATTGTGGATCTAAGTAGGATGAACTCTGACAATTCCAGTTTTTTCCTCATCTATCATGATACAACTCATAGCTGTCCTATGAACAACAAATTGAATCTTGCCCTAAACCTGTACTATAGGCATGATCTCTGCCATGCTCAAGTTCATTGTTATGGTCAGTGTCAATACATCTTGCTGAGGGTCTAGGGAAGGAAGAAACAGACATGTGAGATATCCCTTGGTAAAAAGCAGTGTGTAAGGCAGCATGACAATTTAGACCTAGAAAGAGTCTCAGGTTAAAGTGAATCTCCACTTCCATTTCACAACGACATGGGTATCAAGAGATGGCTTGTTTTAGCCTCTTAAGAGGAGCAGCAAGCCCCTTTAGAAAGAAAGGTAGTGAACAGAAGTATTCATCTCAAGTATAAGATACTTTTGTTGAGAGTAGGAAGACTACACAGTGAAAATATTTTGATCCCAAAGTGATCGAATGCTGAAAGCAGAAATAACCGAGAGACAGAAAAAGCACAATGGCGGTACACAGAGGTAACACAATTGACGGTTTCAAGGTTAGGTGTCAGCTACTTGACTCAAAGCCTATGTCCCCGAGGAATGGAAACCTACCGGATCTTCATCCTTTCCATTGTGCCTTGACCCATCGTTTCAGTCACGGTGTCACCCATCTTTTTGAGGGTTCTCTTTTCCTTCTCTGACCCTCTATCTAAGCATGATGTCCTGATAGCATGTCAAAGGTGTGAGGCTATGTCTCCTCATTCATGCTTCTAAGGAGGATCCTGGCTGTATTTATTCCAATACAGATTTGTTTGATCTGTGGCCAGTACGTGTCATACCAAGTATTCTTCACCAACACTACAACTCAAAGGCATTGGTTCTCCTTTGGTCTTTCTTGTTCATTGTCCAGTTTTCATATGCATATGAAGCAACTGAAAATACCATGGCATGGATTGTGGGCACCTTAATCTTGACACTGATAATATTGCTCTTTAGCACTTTCTTTTTTAGAGGGCTTACCTTGTCAGGACAAAGAAACAAATATACACAAGAATTATAGAATATGATAAGGTAATGAGACAGTTATTATTCCGCTTAGGGCATAATGTAGTGTATGCAATGTTATAAAACCAAGTAACAGGACTGATTCACTTCTAGCTATCCCATGGGTCCACTGTCAGAGACCTCTCCAAAATACTGAAGAGCAATGACGTCAGTTCGAAGACTAATGTGCCTTTGGTTCTGGCCATGCTCTTTTCAATCACTTGCTATGCATCTGCAAGCTGGACAATGAATAAGGATGGCAGAATGAATGATGTTTTTGAGTTCTGAAGTTAGAGAGGATTACTGGTACCCCACGAACTAACAAAAGAACAGGCACATAATGGATAAGGTGCAGCCAGGGTGCTCACTGAAGGCAAGGATGCTGAAGCTGTCTCACATACTTTGAGTATGTTTTTAGGAGGAGCTATTCCCTGGTACGGGACATCATTTTTGGAAAGGTGGTCAGTGAAAGTGAGGACGCTCCTCAAGGAGATGGATCGACACAGTCACTGCAGGAATGGGTTCAAGCATGTCAGAGATGATGAAGATGGCACAGGATAGGACAGGGCTCAGATTTGTTGTTGTATAGGTTTGCTATGCATCAGACTTGACTCAATGGCATCTAACAACATGGCAATGTAGGACATAAAACAAGTTTATGCGAGGAAGGGCTCTGATGGGTTAGTGTATTGTGTGGCACTGCTAACCAAGAGGCCAGGATTTGAAATTCACCAGCTGCTCTGGGGCAGTCTCCCCATATAAAGATTTACAGCCTCAAAAACCAGATGTGGGGGATCACTGTGAGTTGGAATTGACTTGCTGGCAGGGGGTCAGGTTTTTGGTATGTTAACATGTAAGCCTAATAGCTAATGCAAGAAGAAAGTTCACAGAAGAAATGTGAAGCATATGAGATTGTTCCCCTTCATATGACAATAAAGCTAGTGTTTAAATTGTTATCAAGATTATAGTTTATAATAAACCTCTCCTGTCATGGTTCTTCAAACATTTTCCGTTTTTCAAAAGCAAGGGGGAAGAAGGACTTAATTTCTCTCAAAGCAATTACCTAGAAATTAAGTTTTCAGAGTAAAATGATTAAATATTCCTAAATTGGATGTGTCTTTCTAACAGGCTGGACATTAAAAAAAATCACTAGTTAATTCTGAAAATGTTGTGAGGTGTATATTTATCACTAATTTTGCAACAGTAAAATAATTGAACTTTAAGAGATTATCTCTAGGTTAAACATGTAAGAAATTCTTAGGCTTCTTCCTTTTCCTTGCCATTGTTTAGGTTAGTTTTTACAAGTATTGCTTTTCAGAGCTGTTTATTTCAAGCTTATATAATTGAGTCAAGCAGAGTTGGTCCTGAGAATTAAACTTTACTTTCACATTTACTTGGAATAAAATTTTTAAATAGCAAATAGTAATTACATAGGATGATTTTCTACCTAATTATACACTATAAATGTATTATTTTTATGAGTCAAAATCACCAAACATTTTAAAGGTCAAATCTTATAAGTTTGGTTGTGTTTAGAGAATGAGGAACATTCTGCTAGAAACTATTTCTCAACGTGACTCAGTTTTTCCTTTGTGCACTATCTGGTCTATCAGAATCCAGTTTGGTTTTTACCCCCTTAACTTTAATCTGAGCATAAAAATGACTGGTGGCACAGTGGATAAGCATTCAGCTGCTTGCACAAGGTCAGTGGTTAGACCCCATCAGCCACTTGGTAGGAGAATTTGTCCATCTGTTTGCTACATTTTTAGTCCTGGAAACCATATGGAGCAGGTCTACTCCATCTTAAGGATTGTTATAAGTCAAAAACACCTAGAAGGCAGTGTATTTTTTTTTAAAGTTTGAATTTGTGCAGAAAATGGATGAAACAGAAAATTGCTTAAGCTCTCTTTGCACAGAATAGGCAACTTCATTTAAGGTTATTTCCAGGAACTTAAAAAAAAATTCACTTCCAGAAGTAATTCTTAGGTATAAAATAATGAAGTGTGGACAATGTGATCTCTATTTAAGTACTCATGGTTGTATTCAATGCAAAGACTTGGAACTTAAGACATCTAGTTTCTTACTTTGTAATGGAAAGTGTGTAAATTAAATGTCAAGAGGAAACGAGGCTGTAGAAATCTGATCCAGTGAGATGCCCTTCAGCCCTGTAAGTGCATGCCAGGAACTCAATGAACACTGAATACTGCCATTACCCTGAGCTGAATTAGTCTCGGTCTGATACTGTGCTAACCACCCAAGTCTTTCCAAACACATATGTGAACAATTCAAGTTTTACTAATAACTTTATTTAAATAAGACACAGAAACTTCTATACTGAAAAAAATACAAAACAAAAGCCACACATTTCCTTGTGTAAAGCCATATTGTATGGTAACTCGAATACTGTTCAGCGCAGTGGCTACAGTTAAACAGTACAACTATATACAAAATTTAAACAATTCTCGACAAATTTCTACAGCTTGATGTAGGATACATTTGAGCTCAACAACTTCTGGGTAATTTACATGGCAAAGCATAAGCTTTAACACATTTGGTTCAAAACTTTTAATATATGCTAAGAACAAATGTACAACACAATTAATATTTAGTTTCTCATGAGAAAAATAAGAGCACATCACTATAAATATCGTACGTTAGATTTCATCACCAAAAAAACATACTCAGTCCATCTTTCTGAAAATGATTGTGATACTATTGCATCTCATTTGGACAGAAGCAGAGCACAAGATCAACACATTTTGTAATGCTAATTCAGAGATCAGAAGTTAAATGGAGCTCATATTTATCTTACAGAACTAGTATTTTCTCCCTTTAACCATAATCTACAAAATATAGTATTTTCATCAAGGCCTGAGATTATTAGGGTTAAAGGTGTCTGCTGCTGAAAAGATTGTTTTAAAAGATCCCCCTGTGAAAATGGCAAAAGTAAACTGAGTCCTTTTCTCCATGACAGTCTCCTACAATATAACACTGACTAATTTCAAGGAGCCAGAATGCACCTTCAGGAGAGAATATTACTGCAAACTTTGGTGGAAAGAAGAGAATTGGGATGATAACAAAATAATGCACAAAATACACACACATACACATTCATTTCTTTAAAATAAAATAATCAATTGTGTTGCTATCTTATCACCTCATTCTTCAACCTCTTAAGAAGAAAAAAAAGTTGAGGAATGCTTAAAGGGAACTGAAACGCTCCTGTATCTGTTAGGCACTTGGTTTTCCTAATTCTTAAGAAAATTGTGCCATACATTTTAGGTGCAGATGAAACAAAGCTAGGCTTTAGCAAACTGGAAGCTATGGAATAAAAATACAAGGGCTTCTTTTTCCTTTTGGATACCTTCTTTGTGCTGAAGAAAACAGTATCTGAAAGTTGGGTCTTTCCACTGATCAAACAGGAATATCCAGGGCACTCTTCATGTTTTGCTAAGAACTGAAGTCTACAAGTTCAAGGCTATTTATTTGGATTTATGTTCCATCCACACATCCAAAATCTTAAGTACTCACAACAGTATTTAATGAGAGGCTTAAATGATATCACTACATGTGTAAATTATCAATCACCTGCTTAAACTGTATAGATTCTGAGACCCTTGTATCCTCTTACCACATGTAAAAGCAGCTCACACACCTAAACTGTTTGAGGAAAACAAAACACCAAAGTGTGTCATTTTTAATCTGCAAATTAAAGAATTTCCGTAACAGTAGCATTCCTTGACCTTAACAGTCAACATAAAAAAAGTCTCAATCATTCAGCTTCAACTGTTTTGAAATTAAACCTAGACATCCTTATCTTCAAATTTCATCATACACAATATGGAATGTTATGGATAGCCTAGTACTGAATATTTTATTTGCAACATTGTTAACAGTCATTAGCTGAGCAACATCTGAACTTAATAATAATAAAAAAAGCCACATTTACAACGTTACACATGTTTAAACAGTGAAACAGTGAATGCAACAAGTTGTTTTACTTGTAACCACATGACAAAAGTGATGCCAGACACCACAGATTTGCTGGTTCTCCTCATGTTCACCCATGTCCAGGATTATCGGTCTCCTAGGGCTGAATGCACTTTTTATTCCAAAAATGTGGAATGTAATGAGGAAAGGGAAATGCATAAAATAAGGAAAGGCAAAAGAGTGATGTTCCCTCTTTAGCTTTTTAGCTGTGAAATATTTAATATCCAATAAAATATACATTCCAAGTTACCTGAGTTTAGACTTCAACTGAAGTACCTGAAGCTAGGCCATAGGGTGGGCACTGTGCAACTGTTGTGGCCATATATATATATATTTATTTATTTATATTTTTTTGCATTGTATGTATTACAGAAGTTAGAAACAAACACCTGGATCAATTGTAAACATAATCCTGAAGTACAGTATTTTCCATAGGACAAAACACAGCAAGACATTGTTTTGTTGACATTCTATTTAGACAGGCAACTTTTTGATATAGAGCTTATTTATACTGAAGAATTTAGGACAAAACACAGGACACAGTACTAATCTGTCAGACATACTATGAAATGCATAGTCTCCACTTAAAATGCTGAATGACACACATATTTTGCAAGCATTACTGCTTTCCACAAAAACTGCTCACAGGAGTTCCGTCCCTGCCAAGATCAATGTTTAGAGATACCTTAGAATGCTGATAATTATTTTGTTGTTGGTGGTGGTTGTGTTTAGAAAATCTGTCACTCCATGCAGATAGACGTATGTGATCTAGTTTCTAATCCACAGAACACAGGGCAGAGGCCAGCTCCCCCCGGCTTTAGATGATCACATAGTTGTGAGCAGGGATGTGTTCCTCACCCTGCAGTTCTTGCAGAAGCTGCTGCTGCTGAGATGACTGCTGGACCGAGACGTCTGTGGAACCCATTGTGCTGGTGTCATCAGAAAGAGACGCAAAGGAAACCCGGGACGTAAGCTGCTCAACGGTCAGAGTGGCAAGAGCTGAGCTCTGCCCGGAGTTTGGAGAGTTCTTGAGCATCAAGTCAGAGGCCGGTAAGAGAGGGCCGAGAAGTTTTACAGGACAGAAAGCTGATCCCGTTGGGATGAAATTAACCTTGTTTTTGTCAGGACATGAAAACAAAGGGGTTGAGACAGGCTGGCGAGACCTAAAAGTATAAAACAAAATTAGGATTATAATTACTTAAAATACTCTTTGAATGAATTAGAATTCTTTAAAACAACTAAATGTGAATGGCAGGGAATGGGATTAAGTACACAGAGGAATAAACATCTTCCATAGCACAAGTCAGCTAGCAGACTGGTAACATACACAGCACTAAAAAGTTGTACAGGAGACAAAAGCATTTCAAAGGTCTAGGCTTTGATAAATAGCCCATGTGATGATGAATTTTTTTCTTTTGCTTGATTGCAGTCAAGTAAGAATATGGAAAAAAAATTCAAACATTATGGCTGAAGATTATTCAAGTTTGGAATTACCTTTTCTGTTAAGAAAAAGTATAGTGGGTCATTAATTATCCTGCCCTGTATTTGCATGTCAACATTTTGCGTTTTCTGCATCTCTCTTCCTACTCCTAGGAGCAAAGCAATCAACTCTTGCACTCTGTCCCCTTCTATGTTGTGAGGACAGTGGCTTCCACTAGACACCACACCAGGACAAAGGGATGAGAGAGTCCTACAGCCAGTCTTTTTCTGAGTTATTCTGCAAAGCGTTAACACTATAAGCTTATTTTTATTTCATTTCTAATTTATACATATTCAAATATCACAAAGAAAAAACAATCTGTGAAACAGAAAGTCTGAATTCCATGAAGAACAGACACTAGATGTGTTTAAAAAGGAAGGAGACGAAATTCCTCCTGGCATGTGGAATCACTGTTAGGCTAGCCACACATGGATATAAACTTTGCTCCTAAATGTCTTTTTGTTAGCTACCTAAATTTTGTTGAGCTCTTCAAGGGAAAATTTTAATAATTAAAAACAGACCTTTTTTTTTAAAAAAAACCAAACAGACCTTTTATAGAGTAAGGATGAGTTTTTCTTTCTTTATATTGGTTTATACGTTCCTACCATACAGATTCTAATTTTCCTTCAATAAGGTCTCATGTCTATTCAGTTCTCTTTGAATTTGCTTTTGAAACACATTATCAGCTGGATGTAGCAGTTGATTCATCTGTAATCAACCGGTCTCAGCATAAAGCTTTACAGCTTTGCAGATCCCAGCTGATAGAAAAGACATTACTTACGCCATTTCCTCAAAGACCTTCACTCGCTCACATCCCTCTGGGGGCTCCCGTTTGAACATGTAGCTGTTGTTTGGTTTGGGAGATGAAGCATACTTGGGTAACGGTGAGCTACTCCCACTGTCTGTAAATTTAAAGCAGTTATATTAACTAGTGATTGCAAGTTGTTAAGTTTGATTTCCAAACAAGCTGCCTTTTGCACAATTTATCCACTACTGCACCTCCGCTTCCACCACAGCTTCCTTTATTGAAAAGCGATTTCTAACACCCATTGTGTAGAACTTGTCTTCTGAAAAAAAAGCCAATGTGTGAATAATCTACCATATTACATGACATAAGAAGATATTTTAGTACAAAACTTGCACTTCTGATAAAGCAGAGCTGTAATCCTGAAAACAAACACATTATTTATTATGTTTTAGAAATGTTAATGAATAGGCTTGCACATTTACTGAAGAACTACAAGAAATCTAACACTACACAGGTCTCTATGTTTTCTTACTGTCCAAGCGAATCAAATGAAAATTTTAGTATGTGAAATAATCATTATAAAAATCCTTAGCAGAATTTTTCTCTTGTTAAACATCACAAATATAAATGTTATAACACCTAGTCTTTTTTGACCTCCCCAACATGAAAATGGTGGGTTTTTCTTCTCCGAATTCTGCCTTTAAATGATCTATGTTAAAGAGTTTGTATTTCAGAATTTTTAATTTTTTTCTTTATATTTTGACCAAAATGAAAATGGTCTATTCATGAAAATCCATAAAACATACATTTTTCTATGGGCATTGGATTTTAGAAATTTGAATAGTTAGAATGTGTTATTATCTTTGTAAAATGCCAAGTTGTTAAGTCATCAATATATTTATATAAATACAATAAATACAATCTATCTTAATGCAAAACAACTGCCAATGCATATATTTTAACATGATTTGAAAAATGGCATTAGTTTTATATTTGTCACAAGTCTAAGAAGTTATTTCAGGAGACAGTTTAACATTCAGAAATTGATTAATAAAACCTTTCTGGGTCATCATTAATGAAGTAAAATGCTTTTATTAGAATATGGCTACATTGTGGTTGAGAAATCATTTGCAAAACAATAAGGCCACACTATTGGGAAAGCCGGAAAACTGTATAGTTTTCCAATCACTATCATTACTCATGTTCCTAAAGTCAATGCATGCAATGGTTTTTTTGGAAGGAGGAAACTCTTAGAATAAAGTTTAATTCATTCTCTTTCCATATAACATTTATATTGGAGGATTTTCTTCATAAAGTTCAACATTTCTTTTATACCATGTTCTCTTGGAAGGGAGGAAGGGGGGATGTAAAACCTCATTTGCCTCACTAGAAGTCTGAGTTTCTCACTTTGTTAGCAAGGCTGGACCACAAACACTAGTCTACCTTCAAAGTCTAGTCAGAATAAGAATGTGTACCAGGTGTAACAAATCAAAAGCACATTTCACCTTACTTTATGATCCAGCCACCAACCTGTCACACAAGGATAAACTGAGTTCAAGAATACCAGTGAGGAGGTATGACACTTGATGACCCCACACAAATTACTACTGGTCTGCCTATAGAGCTTGCATGCATGGTAAGATGAATCAGTCTACAGCTATTGGCTTGTTGCCTCTATCAAGTCTTTTATATCATCAGCAGAGGTATGACAGTGGCAGGAGCCAAAGATTCATCCTAATATAATGTATGAAAAATCATCCCTGTCAATTACAATCTTCTATATGATCTTCTGCCTTGGGCTAGGCAGCTGGGAAGAAGTGGCCATGTTGTTCCTGGTTTGGCCAGCTCCTCCCAGGCTCTTGGGAAGCTCTCCTTGCCAGAAGGCAGGAGCGTGGTGGTGGGAGTGCAGGAATCGTGGCAAGCTTTTGGAGTCGACTGCTTTTCCAGGAATATTTTGATGTGCAGGTTTGCTCTGTCCCTGGAGTGAGGCTAGCCAGCCTGGGCCTAGGGTTTGAACCAGGAGGCGGCCTTAAGCCCAAAAGGCCCTCGGCCTGCGGCCCTTGGCCAGGTTCAAATTGTCTTCCTGTCAATCATTCTTCTAGGTGGCATAGCACTGGTCTGTGCGTTGCTGTACAGAGGTAACTCGTGGTTGCTGTGATGACAGTGATGTGCCAATCGTGGTAATGGGCACCCATGGTGGACAGTGTTGGCTGGAGTTTCCCAAGCTTGGAAGCAGGAGTGGCATCCACTTCCAAAATGGCTTGCCTCCGAAAACTCTATGTACGAACAGTGCTCAGGCTGTTCGTTCATAGGGTCACTATGAGTTGTCTACGACTCGACAGCATTAAACAACAAAAACAACAACAACAACATGACCTTCTATACTATACTATCTGGATCTGGCCTACCACATTTCCTTTTCTCAAAACTTTACTGAGAGTTTTTGGGGCCTTCCTTAGATCAGAAAGGTAGTAATTGTTAATTTGTAAAGTTAATTATCTTCCCATTAACAATGTAGAATGAACACATTTTTTCTTCTTAAAATGTTTCTAATTTTAGAATCTGTAAATTTATTTTTCTAGAGTTTTACCAACTTAAGCTTCTTGGTTGATTGTTTTATTTTGAGGGAGCGAGACATTGTTATTCTAGATGGAAAGTATTCATATTCAATGGTATCATATCTTCTATGACATATATTTACCTTCCTTGATATATAGTGTTTGTTACTGTTATGTGCCATAAAGTCAGGACCAGCTTACAGCTGACCCTCCAGTGTGGGTTTTCAGAGGCTGTAAAATGTATAGGAAGATACTGTACATTGTTTTTCTGTGGAGTGGCTGGTGGATCTGAACCATGGGGCTTTGCACAAGCAGGGCAACTCCTTACACACTAGGCCACCGGAGCTGCATATATATCTATGGAGGCTTACTGGTAAGGAGGGGCACTGCCAAAAATGCATATGGTTCAAACCCACCAGCTGTTCCATGGGAGAAAGATGGGAAGTCTCTTCCTGTGTGATTAACTGTCTCTAAAAACCCATGGGAGGGTCAGCTATGGGTTGGTTCCGACTTGAAGGTACGCAGCAGCAGCAGCAGCAGCAACAATGGCCTAGCAGTAAGAAGCTATGCTTCAGGAGAAAAATGGGAAATCCCTTCCCATCTGACCTCTGAAAACCTTGTTGAGGGCCAGTCATTGGTCAGTTCTAATATGATGGTACACAACAACAACAACAACAACAACAAACTATCAAATAAAAGGAGCTTTGGCGGCATAGTACGCTATACTCTGTGCTGCTAAACCAAGAAGTGAGTCAATGGAGTTTAAATTTACCAACTGCCTCTTAGGAGAAAGATGGGCAATTTTCTCCTATAAAGATTTGTAGCCTCTTAGAAATATGGAGGGTCCACCAGTGATTTTTTGGTTTGTTTTACTCCTCCTCACCAAGTAAACAAAATAAAGTAAGGAATATATAAAGTAAGGAACTGGGGCTCTCCTTCCTACCTTCGCATTACAGTCATCAGATGATGTTTCAAGAATAAAAAAATCAAAGTCTAGACCATCCATACAAGATTCTGTTATTTATTCTGGGAAGAGTACTGGTATTGCTTGCTCTCCTTTAAAAAACAAAACAAAACTGAAATACTTCTGAATTGTGGGCAAATTTAAGAATTAACTAAGCAGAGATTAGGACTGATTTAGAGTATATTACCTAGGGTAAATCTGACCCCTCTGCTTTTTAATCTGTAAACTAGAAATAACAATTTATATGATAGTGGTAGCAGTGGGGAAATCTAAGTAAAAGGTATAGGAGAGTATCTGAAATATAATAATCCCTTAGCACACAACAACAATAATAGTGATATATAGACTTACTTTACTCCAAATTTACAATTTTTTTAAAAAGGTGGAGCAGTCATAAATTACATGCTTATTTAACTTTCTCTTGGCAGGAATGAGTAACAGAATGTCTTTTAAAATAGATTTGCACCTTCTAACTATTCAGGTACATAAATATAAGATTTGTTTCTGACTGAGAAGTACAGATATAAATACTCAAAGGATCATATTCTCTAAGTTTGTGACTATTAAGCATGAGCTCTGCCAGTTCATGATGGCAGCCACTAAAACAGAGGAAGATCTAGACTGGGCTTGATATATGTCCCTGAAATGAAAACTGATGCACAAAGCACACGGCATCTATAAACTATGATTCACAGGAAGCATTTTTATAGCATTTGTAGCATAATCAGCAGAATGCAATATGTATTCTAACTCTCTCAGCTAGCATGAATGGGAAAATGAGTGCAGTGTTCAACCAACATCATACACCCAGTGACTTACTATGAACATGATTAAAAGTTAACCCAAATCACTAGAGAACAAGTATGACTGACTAATGGATGTAGAATACTAGCTGAGTGTTAAAATGACCTCTTTTGCTTTAGGAAATAAAATTATCAGATGTAGTATTGTTTGATCCGCTAACAAAATCAGAAGAAACACAATACTGTAGAGTATTTCTTGGCAACAAAGCTTTGGAAGCAAGTAGCAATAGTAATTGCATTGAAAAACTTGTACTTTTAGTTAACTCCAAGACCAAATTACGAACGAAGACCTAAAACATTTGGCTCTCTAGTACTCTAGGATTTCTCTAACATTTCAAAGTTAATCCCTTACAAAATTTTAATTAAAAAAAAAATCCTTTTTCTAAGAACCCTATAATCAGCGCATTCGACAAAAGAGTATGGAGGAAAAACCATTTTATAAACCTTTCACTCTTAGGTTCTTTGACTTTACTTCAAATCAAATTGTTTTTGAATGACTACAGCTCAACTTGCATTCCAAATTTTAGTTTGATTAATTAGGTATGTGCCATGAGCGGGAGGTGTTTTTTTATGTTTAGTCACTTACAGTTACAAAAGACTTAACTGAAGTGCTTTCAATTTACAAATTAAGCAAATTCTAGTCACTCCTTTGTTTTTGTGTATTCACAATAAGCTTTTACACACAGAAAGTTTACAGAATAATACTGCTTATTAATACTTACAAGTCTGAGGTACAATCACTGACAAGCTAACTATTTTCTGTAACTCTGATGCAATAGTTAAAAATGGAAGCAAAGAAAACTACTGGCTGGAACAAACATTTGGCAATACAATCTCAGACAAGTCTCATAATGAAAGTTTATAGAATAAGCCAGGTCCTTCCCAAGAAAAAGTCTGATATCCCAATTACAAAATGGGTAAAAGACACAGAAAGAATTTTCACAGAGGAAGATATTCAAAGGCCAACAGACATTTGAAGAAATGTTCCAAATCACTGCCAATAAGAGAAATGCAAATCAAAACCACAATGAGATACTATCTTACTCTAGTAGCAGTGGCAAAGTTCAACAGGATAGCAAGTAATAAATGTTGGAGAGGATGTAGTGAGATGGGAACTCTTATAATGTTGGTGGGGTTGTACAACGGTACAACCACTCTGGAAGGCAGTTTGGCTCTTTCTCAAAAAGCTGACCACAGAAATTCTATATGCCCTAGCTATCCCACTGCTTCAAATATACCAAAAAAAAAAAAAAAAAAAGAGAACTGAGGCTCAAACCGAAACTTGTACACCAGTGTTCAGAGCAGCATTATTCACCATTCCAAGAACATGGAAGCAGTCCAGATATCCAACCACAAACGGACTGAGAAGTTGTGGTACATTCATACCATGGAATACTACGCAGCACACAGAAACAATGATTTTGTAAATTACTCCCTAACTTGGGAGAAACTGGAGAACATTATTCTGAGTGAACCCACAAGGAAAGCATTATTCTGAGTGAAATAACTCAGTCCCACAAGTACAAATACTGTATAAAACCATTATTGTAGAATGAATATGTGGATGCATGGTGGGGGGGGAGGGTGGAAATAGAGGGGTGAGGATGGGGGAGGGTGTTAATCATAAGGTTGCAGAATTCAGTGGTGAGTGGGGTGAATGGGAAGGATCTTTTGTGAAAAACAATGCATTCAAACTTTGTAAATAAATTAGAATAAAAATGGAAGCAAATCGTTTTCTTTAAAGACAGTCCTCAAACCAATTTACAGACTAAAATCATAACTCCTATAAATCACAACAGAGAGATCTGGTTGCCTAATAGGTAGAAATTGAGTTCTCAAATCAAAGGCAAGTAGTTCCAATTTACCAGTTGTTCAGTGGGAGAAAGATGGACTATTTTCCCTGTGCAATTTGCAATTTACAGCCTCTGAAAATCCACTGAAGAGTCAGCTGTGTAGGTTCCAACCTGAAGGCAATCAGTTAGTTATGTGTTACAACCTACAATGGCAAAATTAAATGGAAAATTGCAGATTACACAGAGAGTTTTATATCTTGAAAAGGGATATTCTCAAATATTTTTAATGAAAAGAAATTCTAGTTAGTTTGCAAGATCTGAAAGATATTCTTTATATTAAATGTATTTTTTGTCATTTGGAGAAATAAAATATCCTTCAAATAAAAGTTTTATTATTAATCATTTTAGATGCTCAATCAAAATATTTACTGAGTACTGTTGCAAGGACAGAGCAGAAATGCCTCAAAGGGTTTTCTAGGCTGTAATCTGTACTGACACAGACCACCTGGTATCTGCTACTTTAGTGTATCTGGTGCCTTTGAGCTGATTTTTAGTTAGTAGCTTGGTGTTTAACCACAGTGTTCTGAGAGTTCCTTACTAAGTACACTAAGTTAAGTGTTGTTGAGTACAAATCATAGCAACCATTAGAACAGACCTGAACCCTGTCCTATTCCATGCCATCCTCACAATCTCTCAAACACTTGAGGCCACAGTTTCAGTCACCATCTCAATCCATCTTACCAAGATCTTTCTCACTTTTGTTGACCCTCTAACTTTCCAAGAATGATGTCCCTATCCAAGGAATAGCCTGTCCCAGTCACATGTCTAAAGTTTGAGAGATGAAACTTTGTCATCTTTGCCTCCAAAGAATATTCTGGCTGCACTTTTCCCAAGATATATCTTGGAAATACTAAACACTTAGTATTTGTAAAGCATAAAGCAAAACTAAGTGCTATACAATTTGATGGGTTGAGAGAGGAGTCAGGTAAAGGAAGCGGGAACGATCCAGTGTGAAAAACAATGTATATGAACTTTGTAAGTAAACCAGTATAAAAGAAAAATAGTATTAAAAAAAAAAATCTCACAACTAAGTGTGGCCAACAGATCGGAAGAGGTGCCTTTGTTCCTGTTCCCAAGAAGGGTGATCTAACTGAATGTGGAAACTATTGAACAGTAAAATTAATATCACATGCAAACAAAATACTGCTGAACATCATTCAAAAACAGCTAGAAGAGCACATAGACAGGGAACAGCCAAAAGTTTAAGCAAAATTTAGAAGAGGCTGTGGCAATAGGGAAATCAATTGCTGATGTCAGACGGATCCTAGGTGAAAGTAAGGAATACCAGAAGAATGTCTATTTGTGCTTTATTGACTATGCAAAGACATTTGACTGTGTGAATCATGAAAAGTTGTCACTGACAAGCTGACATTGAGAAGAATGGGAATCTTAGAGCACTTAATTGTCCTCACGTAGAACCAATACCTAGACTAGGAAGCTGTTGTGAGAACAGAGCAAGGGAATATTGTATGGTTTAAAAGTGAGAAGGGTTATAGTCTCTCTCCATACCTATTCAATCTGATGCTGATCAAATTATGTGAAAAGCTGGACTCTATGAAGAGGAGTGTGGCATTAGGATTGGAGGGAGACCTGTCAATAACCTGCATTAAGCAGATGACTCAATCTTACTAGTGTATTAAGTAAAACTAACCTCTCTCTCTTCAATTTTTGCTAAAGGTAATGTATAATACTTTTAGGAGGAAATAAAAATAGAATTTTAAATCTATCATTATGTTCATCTCTAAAGCCATTTCTTCATTAATGATGGTAAAATTTTTCTATCTTCAAGCTAGAATTTTGCTGCGATCTCCATCTCCTTCTTCTCCCTCATCTTATCTATCAACTTAGCCACAATGTTATCAACTCTCCCACAGTCCAATTCCTCCAATTCTTCTGCCCATGCTACTCCTTCCTCATATGAGCCAGTATATCTGAAGTCTCTCAACTTGCAGTCACAAAACATATTTACTTTTGCTTTTAAAATTAAAAAAAGCTTTATTAACATGTGTTTGTGAAGTAATTACTAAATAAATGAACTTTTATTAGATGTACAGATTCAAAATGATTGCAAGAGAATGTAACTAATAAAACTTGGAAATTACAGAGTTAAGAGTATTAAAATAGCATCTATCTTGCCCTAATGTTGTTTCCTTCTGTTGGTCCATACTACCACCTTCAAAGCGCTCCAGTGACCTAGTGGCAAGAAGATGCACTGCAATCCCTAAAGCATGTGGTTTGGGGCTACCAGCTGCTTTGCCAAAGAAGGATGGACAATCTCCTTCTGCACAAACTGCCTCTGAAAACCTGCCTAAGTGTAAACTATGGGTCAGTTCCAACTCTACAGTACACAGTAACCACCACCACCTTTATATGGTCCTTAAAACTGGTCTCGCCTTTTAACTTTGTGTGGCTTGTCATTTCTCAGGAAAGGTCAGCAAGGTCTCTCATGAAATATGAGGCTTTTTACTTCTATATCCTCATTACTTTTTATTCACTCTGTATCTTCATATGTGCTCCAGTGATACCATTTCATATTGTTCTCACACATAAGGCCCTTTCACAGCCGAATACACAGATACAGGACAATCCTTCTGGAAAGGGAGCAAGATGTAGTATAAAGTTTCTACAGAAGATCACTATTGGTATTTAGACTACACAGAATTTAATGTTACTTAATTTCTCTAAGTCTAGTTTACCCATCCTTTAAATTATGATAGCATCACCTGCCCATAGGAGGATATAATTGTTGTTAAGTGCGTTGAGCCATAGACAACTCACAGCGAGCCTATAAATGAAAGACCCAAACACTTGTATAACTTTCATCATTTCTTTACGTTCATAAGGTTTCCAAAGGCAAGCTATTTTGGAAGTGGATGTCACTCCTGCTTCTAAGCATGTGTTAATCAGGGAGCTCCACCAAACACTGTCCACCATGGATAACCATGAACCAGTCAACAAACCTCTGTAGAATCTGGCTGCTGCAGATGGCTTCCAAACTGGATTTTAGCCCCATATTGCTGACCAAATGCGTTGTTAAATAGGAGGCTGAATGTGTAAATCGTCTTTGGTAATATTGCCATTTCTCAAAAAGTTGCAAATAGAAATACCATTTGATCCAGATATTCCGCTACTGGGAATATACCCTGAAGAAACCATAACCGCCACCCAAGCAGATATATGCACACCCATGTTTGTCTCAGTTTTGTTCACAATAGCAAAGAGTTGTAAACAACCCAAGCACCCATTAACAAATGAATGGATAGAGAAGTTGTGGTATATTCACACAATGGAATACTACACTACATTGAAAAACAAGGAACTCTTGAAATATTATTCAAAATAGGTGACCCTGGAGGACACTATGCTGTGTGAAATATCTCAATTACAAAAGGACAAACACAGCATAGTGCCACTGTTGTATAATGGGACTGACATAGGGGTTGGGGGGAAACTGAGAAAGATGGGATAAATTATGTATACTGCATTGAAATAGATGAGGGAGAGAACTGTTTAAAATGGATATGATGTTGTTGTTGTTGTTGTTATGTGCCGTCGAGTCCTTGTGACTCATAGCGACCCTATGTACAACAGCCCTAAACTCCGCTCTGTCCTGTGCCAATCGGACTGTCTCTGACACTTCCATCCAAATTATCCCAGTCACTGAATCAATCCACCTCATAGAGGGCCTTCCTCTCCTGCGCTGTCCCTCCACCCTCCCAAGCATGATGTCCCTCTCCAATGATTGGTCTCTCCTCACAACATGTCCAAAGTATGTTAGACGGAGCCTCAGAATCCTTGTCTCCAAGGAGCCACCCAGTTTAACCCTTTCCAGGACAAATCTGTATGTTTTCCTAGCAGTCCATGGTATTCTCAATACTCTTCTCCAGCACCACAGCTCAAAAAATGGATATATGATTAGGTATTACTGTCATGGCAGGAGTCCAAAACGAAGACTGCAAAATGGACTGAACTTGGGGGGAGGGACTGTATAACAATGAAATAATTTTTCTTTTACTTTTCAAAGAGAAGAGCGAACTGGGGGTGGAAGGCAAGGAGAAAAGTGTAACAATGAATGAATGGAAATCCAAAGTCTCTGTAACTTTTCATTAATAATAATAATAATAAAAATAAAAACACGAAGCCAAATCACATCATCTCACACCCACCCATTAGCAAGTTAGCATTCTACCCTAATCCTCACCAGAACCAACAAATAAGCCTCTGTAGAATCCACCTGCTGCAGATGGCTTCCAAACTGGAATCCAGCCCTCATGACATAATTAAAGAAATAATAAAGGTAAACCACTTTAGCATATTTAATCCTAACTTATTTAGAATAAAATTTGCATATATAGGCACCTAACAACAATATTTAGCATTGCAATCATATGATGTGATTGTCATTATTATGCCCAATATACAAATAAGAAAACTGAGATATAGAGAGGTTGACTAATAAGTTCAAATACACAAAATTGGTTTTTTGTTGTTATGTGCCTTATGAGTAGGAAGGAACTCAGAGCTGACCCTTCAGTAGGTTTCCAGAGGCTGTAAATCACATGCAAGGAGACTTCCCATTTTCTTCTGGGGAGAGGTAAGTGGATTTAAACCATTACCAAGGTTACAGGATAATTCCCTATGGATGATGCCACCAGAGTTCCTTAAAATAAAGCCTTTCAGATACACTGTGAAGAAAAGTTATAAAGAAATAGAAAAAAGATCTCCAGTAAGCAATACTGTATGTCAGTAGTGAAGATATGTAAAGAACAAAAGTTATGTGCTCTTACACGCTGGTATATAAATAAGATTACCATATTATTTATAATACTTATAAATATTTATGCAGGCATGTTAACATTCTCAATTGCTTATATTCTAGATTCAGGCTATAACATCTACAGCTGAGCTGCAAACTTATTAAACCCCTGGGCCTATACACAACACTATGATAGATGGAGAAAGGACTGAAACTGGGACTGAAAACTGTCAATTCATCTTACTTGGAGGTCAGGAGATGTATTGCACTGGGAAAGTTCGCTGTCAGGGATGTCTCCAAAATACTGAGGAGCAATGATGTAAATATGAAGACTAAAGTGTGCCAGATTCAGGCCATGGTCTTTTCAATCACTTGCTATTCATCTGAGAGCTAGACCATGAATAAAGATGACAGAAGGAGAATTGATATCTCTGAGATGTGTTGTTGGAGGTTACTGAAGATCAGAACTAACAGGAATGTCTTAGAAAAGGTGTAGACAGAGTGCTCCTTGGTGGCAAGGATGGCAAAGTTTCATCTCTCATACTCTGGACAAGTTGCCAGAAGAGGCTATTAATTTAAATGGATATTATTCTTGGAAAGGTAGAGGGTCAGCAAAAGGAGGAAAATCCCAATGAGATGGGACTGACCTGGTGATTTCAACAATGGGTTCAAGAGTACCAGAGATGATGAGGATGATATAGGATAGCACAGGATGCAGATCTATTGTTCATAGGGTTACCATGGGTCGTACCTGACTGATGGCACCTGGCAACAATGACAATGATAGATGGCTGATCGGAGTCAAGAGTTTTATGGCTCGCTCAGCACTAGTTTGACTATCATTAAGGAAGGTTGGCAAAGCTGCTCAAATATCTATTTTGACATGAAATCTGGAGAACGACCACTTGGCCAACTGACTGGAAGAGATCGATATTTGTTCCTATCCCAAAGAAAGGCGACCCAACCAAATGTGGAAACCACAGAACAATTTCACTGATTTCACATGCAAGCAAGATTTTACTGAAGATTATCCAAAAACGACTGGAACAGCACATCAACAGAGAACTACCAGAAGTCCAGGCTGGTTTTAGAAGGGGTCGTGGTACTAGAGATATTGTAGCTGATGTTAGATGGATCTTGGCTGAAAGCAGGGAATACCAGAGGAATGTCTATCTGTGTTTCATTGACTATGCAAAGGCATTTGACTGTGTAGATCATAACAAACTGTGGCTGACTCTGAGAAGAATGGGAATCCCAGAACACTTGATCGTTCTAATGCGAAACTTATACTTGGACCAGGAGGCAGTCGTCAGAACAGAGCAAGGGAACACTGCATGGTTCAAAATTGGGAAGGACGTACGCCAGGGATGCATCCTATCTCCATACCTTTTCAACCTACATGCAGAACAGATTATCCGGGAGGCTGGGCTCTATGAGGAGAGATGTAGGGTCAAGATTGGTGGATGATTTATCAACAATCTGCATTATGCGGATGACACAACCCTGCTTGCTGAAACTGAGGAGGACCTGAAGTGCCTGCTGCAGAGTGTCAAGGACTGTAGCTTACAATATGGATTGAGGCTCAATGTCAAGAAGACAAAGATTCTCACCACTGGACCAATTGGCAGCATCAGGATGGATGGTGAAGAGATTGAGATTGTACACAGCTTTAGTTTGCTTGGCTCCATAGTCAACAGTCTTGGCACCAGCAGCCAGGAAATTAAAAGTCGCATTGCCATGGGAAAGTCTGCTGTTAGGGACCTCTCCAAAGTGCTGAAGAGCAGTGGTGTCTCTCTGGAGACTAAGGTGCATCTGATACAGGCCATGGTCTTTGCAATCACCTGTTAGGCATCAGAGAGTTGGACAATGACCAAGGAGGATAGAAGGAGAATTGATGCCTTTGAGCTGTGGTGCTGGAGAAGAGTATTGAGAATACCATGGACTGCTAGGAAAACAAACAGATTTGTCCTGGAAAGGGTTAAACCGGGTGGCTCTTTGGAGGCAAGGATTCTGAGGCTCCGTCTAACATACTTTGGACATGCTGTGAGTAGAGACCGGTCCTTAGAGAGGGACATCGTGCTTGGGAGGGTGGAGGGACGGCACAGGAGAGGAAGGCCCTCTATGAGGTGGATTGATTCAGTGACTGGGATAATTGGGATGGGAGTGTCAGAGACAGTGAGATTGGCACAGGACAGAGCGGAGTTTAGGGCTGTTGTACATAGGGTCGCTATGAGTCGCAGGCGACTTGACGGCACATAACAACAACAACAACAACATCTCTATGGCATAAATGAATACATTTTTTCCTTTTTATTCTGGGCAGGATAATATTGAAGCATTTATGATAACTCTTAGAATCTATTTACAGGATGTCAAGATAATAGTACTTGTCCTGGATCCGTCAATTCTTCACATGAACTGCAATATGGGAACTATGGGCTATTATTAGGTTATTTAGCATGGAAATTTTATACATTTATAAAACATCTCTTCTGTCCTTAGGTCACTGGAAAAAAGGGATAAAAAATTAAAGAAAAATTTAAAGAACCATCTATTATTAGCAGCTCTTTCTCAATAGAGTGTTTTTGTCCTGCTACTACAATCAAGAAAATAAAAGAAAAACCACTAGCAAATTATCAACAAAAATTATTTTGTGGGTCTCAAGTTTAATCAACAACAGAAGCTGCAGATGCCAAGAACAACTTTAGCAAATCAAAGAAGTATACAAAATGGAAGGACTAGAGAAAAACTCAATGCACTAGTGCATCTCCTACGAAAGCATGCATGTTTGTTCCTTTCCCCTCCTGTCCAGCACTTGGACAGATGCTTGAACAAGCTCCCCCAGCACAGAACAATTTTCTCTATAGAAACGGCAGCAGAACCTTAAAGTACTCTAAATATCTCGTAGCTAACTTCTAAAATTATAGTATTAATTTTGTTTTCAAAATTAATTATGCTAATTTGCTAAGAATCTAGTGTCCATTTTTCTTTTTTCTTACTGGAAACTATATATTAAGAAATTAAAGGCTAATTTATGCTTTATTGTAGAAAAATGCAAATTATAAGATGCACCAGTAGCTTGAAAAACAATGTGGACTTCATACAGAGAATAAAAGTCAGAGTCTGTACTGTAGAGTGGATGACATACATATTGTAAAACTGACAAACTTCACCTTTGTACATTTATTATTTGAGCATACTTACATAATAGTATATTACTGCTTTACTTGCCTAGTATTCCCTATTAAACTATAAATTCTTTAATGTCAATCTTAACTATCCGTCCACTCTCTAATATAGTATATAACATATAGTGTAAACAAATGTTTATTTCATAAACCAGAATATAAATGCAGATGAAATATATCCATTCATTCCTGATCCTAAAATACAAGTAAGTGTGTATACACATATTTAAGAAGGGCAGACACATCCTCATTTCCTTTCCACAAAGAAGGCAGATGCTTGCTTTTTTGAGAACAAGAAAGTTTACCTTGTCATAGAAAGCTTCACCTAATTCCATGGAAGAGTAGCATTAATATAGTCTTAATCACAATGTAATATTTCTAAATTATGTATAATAAATACACTAAGAAACTGACAACAAACTAAGTAGCAGTATAAAACTCATAATAATGTTCAGCGATTTTGATACATATTTTCATAATTTTGAAATATTTTTTTTTAAAATATCACTGCAATGCCTACCATCATTTATTGTATGAAACACTTTGCTACATTATCTCATTTAATCCTAATGATGATACCAATGTAAGTGTTATATGATTTTATGGAATGATACTTTTTAACTGTATTGGGAGGGAACCCACAAATAAACTGGTAGTCTTAGACATGATCTTGTTCAATGCTATATTTTTATATATATGATGATGAAAAGTCTTGAAAGAAAGAGGACATATATGTTAGGCAGACAGCTGTGTGGTAAACAAGAATAAAAAGGTATAGTGGAAACTACAGACACTGAGGCAAAGTTGTAGTGGAAAAATCTAACCTGTCTAAGAATGGTCAGAATCCAGACTAGAAAATTGGCAGAAATTAACACAGAAAGGGAAGTTTCGCTGATTTTTGAATGGGGCAAGTAAATAGTTCATATATATTTTTTTCCCCCTTGAGGCCCTGGTAAGCCAACTGTTGATAAAAATGATGTAGCATTTGATACAACTTATCTTGAGATACAACTTATCTTGAGAGTCAGTACAATCTTTATAGTCAAAACATATAGATCCAAGTCTACTCCTATAAAGATCCCAGGCTGAGCCTCCTTAACGTCTGTGTAATAGTATCTCCTGAAAGCAATTTTAGGAGGGCACAGCAATGCAAATAACTTTATTCTAATAAAATAAATAAATTTCTTTAGGGAAAAAGGCATTAAAGAACATAAACAATTGTGTCATGAAGAGTAGGACCCCTCGAGCTTCAGAAACCACATCTTCATCTACCTTAAGGATCAATTCATTAGGAGACCACTAGGTATCTCATATCCAGTCAATCAAAATGAAATTCATTATAGTATTCTAATATCTTCTTTTTAGGTGAGCATCTCTCAATTATTCACAGCATTAAGTTTAAAAGGAAAAAGTCCAAGATTCAGAATAAATGTTCTAGACTCAATACACAAGATTCAGAATAAATGTTATAGACTCAGTACAAATGTTATTTTTAATTTTTCACTTGAATCAAACTGTAAGTACTAATATGAAGCAAAAGTTTCCAGCCAACTTGATCTGTATTTATTCTTTACACTGTTATAACAAAAATATGAGCTTTGGAATCTATCATACACACTTGTTTTGCAACTTTTTTTGCTGAGACTTTAGTCTCAGCAGTAGTACTGTTTAACACTTCTATTTACCTTCAAAATGAGCAAAATACACCAATCAAAATAGTTCAGTATTTATTTTGCTGTGAAATAACCATAATAAAATCACTGTGGATGTGAGATAGTGATTAAAGGTGTTTGATTCTGTAGGGTATCACAGTGAAACTTCTAGCTTAACCTTCTAACTCACTTCAGGCAAACAGATGCCTAAAGCACACCTTTAACATGTCAGCTCTGGCAGTTTAGTGGTAAGGCACTGTGTTGCAACACAAAGGTACAGAGCTCAAAATCACCAGGTGCTCCATGGATGAACAAGATGGCGTATCTCCTCTCATGAAATTTAGTGCCTCTGAAAATTCCCTGGAGGAGTCAATTCCAACACAACCAATAAGCCTTCAATAATACAAAGGTGAAAAGAAGAGGCAGAACTGTTCAGATTTACCAACAGGGAAAAACACCCCAACTCAAAACCAACAACAAAGGACAAAGTCCAAAGAAGCTTCTAAATTCTATTTAAGAAAGTGGAGCATAATGATAGGTGAAAGAAGACATAAAAGACTAGAAAGCACATCATTTCATTTCTATGAAATCCAAGAACAGGGAACAATGAAATTACAGCGATGGAAGGGAACACAGTGCTTACTAACAAGGAGGAGAGGGAATGAGCCCCAGAGATCTTTCTGGGATGCTAAAAATATTCTATATCTTAAACTAGATAGCAGTTACATGAGTGCATGCATATATACCCCCCACACACACACACGTAAAAACTCAGAGATGACCACTTAAGATCTGAGTATTTTATACACAATAATACTTGAATAAAACAAATTAAGAAGTGAACAAAATCAGAAGAGGGCCCACAAAACTTCTACAAGCTACAAACTAACTTTTTTACAATTCAGAATTTTTGCTGTATATCAAAAATGGTTTTAACAGTACATTGACAGAGAACTTCCAGAAGTTCAAACTTGGCTTAGAAGAGGCTACAGCACCAATGCCAAATGGATGTTGACTGAAAATAGAGAATGTTGGAAGAATCTCTGTTTTATTGACGATGCAAAGGCGTCTGACTGTGTGGATCATAACAAACTATGGCAAACCTTATGCTAATACAAAAGCTACACCTAGACCAAGAAGCTATTATCTAAACAGAGCCAAGGGAATGCTGCATGTTTTAAAATTAAGAAAGGTGTCATCAGAGCTATATTCTTTCTCCATATCTAGTCAATCTATACTCTGAGCAAACAATTCGAGAAGCTAGATTTTATGCAGAAAAAGGTGACATTAGCAGAAGGACACTTGGCCAAGGGTGGCCCACATCAGGTCCTCATGGCTGACAGGACTGACAGGACCCAGCTTCCAGGTGGAAACAAAGGAGGAGGCTTCAATGATTTAGATCCTCCCAGAAGAGCTGTGGGTGAGCATTGACATTACTGGTAAGTCTTATTTGTTTTCTCCTGGACACAAGAGCCTACTATTTGGTCCTAAAAGCCTTCTGGGGTCCCATTTCTTCTCACTATTTCTTAGTTGTTGGAACTGATGCAAAACCTCATAAGCAGTTTCTTACTTCACCTCTGCCTTGCATGAGGACTTCCAAGCTGTAAAACAACCCAGTGGTAGATGGAATTTGGTCCAGGACTTAAGAACAATAAATGACATAGTTGAGTCTCTACATCCTAATCTTTATACTATAACAGACAAAGTGTTAGTCAATAAACCTTTTATTTTAAGAACTACCTTCCCCCGTAACTTGATTTGTGCCATTATTAGAACCTCTACTTGGAATATGATTGCTTTTAATTTTTGACTCATGTACTTTTAACTTGTTAAATTTGTGTCTTCTAGGCTGCAACAGTTCCATGATACATCTTCAAGGATATGAACATATACGGCTAAGCACAATTGATAACTGTGCATCTAATTTCCAAAATCAATCTCCACAATAGTCTATGTGTTTCCTATTGCCAAAGGGGCCCTTTAGAGTAGTGAGAGAAGATCTTCACCCTGAAATCTACAGCATCCCTTTTCAGCAGGAAGTAGCTAAGAGAATATGCCATCTCCTTTTCCTTATGAATCAGGGTGAAGTCTCTCTCAGGGAGGAGTGATAGGGAATGGCAAAGGACACACTGACAAAGGAGATTAATCAGAACTGGCTTTGACAAACACTGTGACAATGGGACAATTAAAACAGACTTTCAAGGGGAGGGAAAGAGGAACGAACTGGGGGGGAGGGTAGAGAAAAGAGTGTAACAATGAATGAATGGAAACCCAAAATCTCTGTAAATGTTCATTAAAATTAATAAAATTTAATAAAAAAAAGAAAAAAGTGTGACATTAGGATTGGAGGAACACTCATTAATAACCTGTGTTATGCCTATGACACAATCTTGCTTGCTGAAAGAAAGGAGGACTTAAGGTGCTTGCTGCAGACAATCAAAGACTACAGCCTTCAACATGGATTACATTTCAGTATCAAGAAAACAATAATCTTCAGAAGTGGGCCAATAGGCAACATCATGATAGATAGAGAAATGAATCGAACTGTCAATATTTTCATCTTCCTTAGATCTACAGTCAATATACTTGGTACCAGCAGTCAGGAGATCAGGAGATGTATAGCTTTAGTAAAGAAATTCTGCTATCAGGGACTTCTCCAAAGTCCTAAAGAGCAATGAGGTCATTTTAAAGACTAAGGTTAGCTTCACTCAAGCCACAGTCTTTCTAGTCAACTGCTATGCATCTGAGAACTAGACAGTGAATAAGAATGACAAAACATAAACACTCAAGTGCCACAGTAAGATAAGGTAAATAACCCAACTGAAAAATGGGTACAGGATATGAACAGACACTTCACCAAAGACATTCAGATGGTGAACAAACACATGAAGAAGTGTTTAAAATACCTAGCTCTAAGAAAGATGCAAATCAAAACAATTATGCACTATCATCTTACCCCAGTAAGAAGAGCAAAATTCATCTGAGCAGCAAACAACAAGTGCTGGAGTTTGTGGAGAAAATGGAACCCTTATTCACTGTTGGTAGGAGTGTAAAATGGTGCAACCACTATAGGAGGTAGTATGGCGCTTTCTCAAAAAGTTGCAAATAGAAATACCATATGACCCAGTAATTCCACTACTGAGAATATACCCTAAAGAAACCAGAACTGTCACCCAAGCAAATATATGCACACCCATATTTATTGAGGCTTTGTTCACAATAGCAAAGAGTTGGAAACAACCCAAGTGCCCATCAACAAACAAATGGGTAGAGAAGCTCTGGTATATACATACAAAGGAATACTACGCTGCAATTAAAAACAAAGAACTCATGAAGTATTATACAAAATGGGTGACCCTGGAGGACACTATGCTGAGTGAAATATCTCAGTAACAAAAGGAGAAACACTGCATAGTGCCACTGTTGTAAAATGGGACTGACATCGGGCTTGGGAGGAACCTAAGAAAAGAGCGGTTAAATAATGTATACTGCATTGAAACTGATGAGAAAGAGAACTGTTTAAAAGGATTATAGGATTAGGTATTTTCATGACAAGATTTCAGAAATAGAAATGCATATTAAAGTGGACTGTGGAATCAAGGAGGGGACTACATCACAATGAAAGAATTTTCTTTTTCTTCAAAGAGAAAAAACGAACTGGAGTGGGGGCAGGGAGGAAAATGTGCAACAACTAATGAATAGGGGAAATTAAATGGAAAGAATATGGTGTAAAAAAAATATATATTGCATTTAAAAAACCATTAATAAAACAAACAAAAAAGAATGAGAAAACAAAAAAGGCTGATGCCTTTAAATTGCGGTTCTGGAGAATGCTGACTATTTTTTGGACTGTCAAAATAACAAACAGATATGTTCTTGATAAAGTGCAACCCAGAGTGTTCCTTGGATGCAAAGATGGTGAAGCTTTGTTTTACATATTTTGGACATGTTGTTAGGACAGGCTGTTCCTTGGAAAGGGACATAATGCTTGGAAAGGTAGAGGGTCAGCAAAGTAGAGGCAGGCCTTCAATGACAGACCAATACAGTGTCTGCAGCAATGAACTCAAATGTGTTGAGGATGATAAGGATGGTGCAAAATAGGACACTGCTCAGATCTCTTGTATACAGGGCCACTAAGAGTTGGAGTTGACTTAATGGCACCTAACCATAACAACTCAACTACTTATATGCAAGTTCAAGCTGAAACTCACTGAGGAAAATTAAACCAAATCCACCAGAGCCAAAATACAACTTTGATTTCATCCCACCTGAATTTCAGAATCATCTCAGGAACAGGTTTGAGGCCTTGAACA
>NW_006399757.1:4667249-4695650 GCF_000299155.1 Elephantulus edwardii | reverse complement strand
GACTCGACAGCACATAACAACAAACAACAACCATAACAACAATCATTTATCACTCTGTGGTGAAAAACACCAAACATGGTTAAAGAATAAGTTCATGCTTCTTTGAAAGTAGCTAAAAAGGTGGAGTATGGAAAGTTTGTTGTTACCTTCTGCAGCTGAATATGAGAGAGTCAGAAACAAAAAGAACAGAAATAACGATTTGGGCTAAATCTGACACAGGACAAGAAAACAGAGTTTGGATCTGATTGGTTACAGAAATTCCAGCTGCGCTCTTCTCCTATTAGTACTGGTTAATACTTTTTAAGCTATTATATAATCCCTGATGTCTTATAAGATTTATTATGCTTTATTAACTTAGTGTAAAAAATACCATCTTCTAGTAGAATTTTGAGAAATTATCTCTTCCAAAATCAATATAATTGCAAGATGTAACTTTAAGTATGTAAAATACAAACTCTACCAATACCATCATTAGCACTAGATAATACCAAGGAAAGGATCTAGGTGTATATGTTAACAAGTTTTACACCATTTCATACCTTTCATTAATTGTCACAACCATGCGCTGTGTTTCTCTGACACATTTATGGAAGATGTTTTGAGAGTCACAAAGAAGAGGGTATGTGAAACCAATGAATAAATAAACATCGACTAACCAATATATTTTACAATCTCACTGTTCAACGAAAGGAAAAAAAAATGATGTCATGATCTTAGGGGAAAAAAAATACAATGAGCAAGATCCTTAAGCAAACCCTCTAAATGAGCGGATGATCTCATTCTCACCTTTATCACGGTCATAGAGTAAATCTTCTGTTGAGCAAGGGCTGCCATCCTGGGATTCCGGGGGACAGAAAGGGGAGACACAGGGTGAATGACTGCTGCAGCTACTGCTACGTTCCTGAACCGAGGGAGTCTGAGTGTCAATGCTGCGTGTGCTACTGCTCCGGTAGTGAGCAGGGAGTGGAGCTCTTCGACCATCTGGAATGTCCAAAGGCTGCAAGAAGAAAACCGTTAAATATGCAAATGGCTGTGCATACATTCTAGTCATATGAAAAGGACATGGTTTTCCTCCGATTTCATAATCTATTGTTAACACAATCATAAGTTATTCTTCAGAGATATCAAGCATGGTAAAGGTACCAAATACTTTTAAAGTTAACTTCTATATATGTTGCTTGAGTTAATTTTTTTCTCACATCTTAAAAAGTAAATCAGGATTTGAAAATATTGAAGCTAAATTTTCTGCCTTAAAAACTCAATGGCAATCACGAATGGCTGTTGTTGTGTGTTGTTGAGTGAGAACTGACTCACAGCTGAACCTCCAGGGGGTTTTCAGAGGCAGTAAACCACACGAGAGGAGAATGCCCTTCCATTTCTTGCTGAGTAGCAAGTAGGCTTAAACTCCTTGCCTTTGGGATTATAAATAGCTTCTTACCACCAGGCCAGCCATCTGAGCTCCTTAATCATTAGTTAACACTTTCTTGAATTCTCATAGTGATAGGAGTTCCTTTTGTTTTATACTGTAGTCCTAATGTGTAACTTTTCAAGAAATACTTTCTAAATAAAGTAAACTGTTTATTTACTTTGATCTGCTGGCAAGAAAAGCAAAATATCATTATCTACAAATAAAGATGATTTTATTTTTCACCCTTGTAATTTTAATTTTGTAGAACTAACAACCATATTTTATTTTTCTTTTGTAAATCATATAACATTTCAAATAGGTTTATTGTCACAGTACTCCTGAGAGAATATCAACATAATTAGGAATAATTCTGCTAATCTGATGTCTAATTTAGTATAAAGATAAAATCATATAAGATTAAAAGTGTATCTACTTTAAGAAACAAACAAATGAGTTAAGATTGAAATGTTAAGTACTGAAATAAAATTTCATTTATCTATGTAATGCTAAAAAACCAAATAATACAATAGCTACTTAATGAAATAATCAATTATCAATTCATTTTGTAAATATATTTTTTAAAGTAATACTTGTACTTTAGAAATAAAAACAAAAGAAGATTAATTGTAAGTGTAGAAAATATTTATCACCACTACTCTTCAGTACTGCACTGTAAGTCCTAGCAGAAGCAGAGCAATAAAGCAAGAGAAGGAATTAAGAGGCATTTAAATTGGTAAAGATAAGGTCAAACTATCTCTACACATAGAGATATGAGAGTGTACTTAGAAAATTCTACAGGTTCACCAAGAAAATTGTTGGACACAGCTGACCAATTCAGCAAATACATGATCAACATACAAAAAAAAATCAAGTCTGATCTCTCTAAAGTAGCAAAGAGGATATAGAACAGGAAATAAGAAAAACAATACAAACTGCAACAGCCAATCACAAGATTAAATACTTAAGAACAAATCTAACTAGAAACTCAAAAGACTTATATAGAGAAAACGAAAAAATGTTACTATAAGAAACAAAAGAGATCTATACACATCAAAGAATATACCATGTTCATGGATAGGAAGATTGAATATTGTGGAAATGGCAATTCTACCAAAAATAATCCACAAATTCAATGCAATGCCAATATAGATATTGAAGAATACAGACATGTTATTCTTCAAGGAGATGGAAAAGATAATACTGTCAATTGGTAAAGAATGTTGTATTCATTAGTAGCTAAGGAAGAGATTAAGAATTTAGTAGTCTTTCATTCTTGCTCCATTTGGTAATCGGATAACTATAATCTCAATATATTCCCATTTCTTAAAAAAAGCTTGGGGGGGTGTAAAAAGAAAAGCTTGGAAGCAGGAGTGGCATCCACTTCTGAAATGGCTTGCCTCTGGAAACTCTATAAATGGTGTTCAGGTCTTTTGTTCACAGGGTGGCTATGAGTCATCTACAATTTAACAATAAACAACATAATCTCAAAACATTCTCATTTGATAATGATAATTTCAATACATTTCCATTTCTTAACACTTGATAATACTTATCAATTTTCCTAACCAACTTTTGTTTTGTTAGGGAGTAGATTTTTAAGAGTAAGGCAGGTTTTAGAAATCTATACTTACATGAAATGAGAAATATAAAAATTTACAAAGAGGCTATCTATGATTACCATTAATACCATCTAGTGTTTATTACATTAATGTACATAACACGACAGGTTACTTTTTTTAAGCTACTGGAAGACACAGTAATATATCTTTCAGTGATATTTTGATTCAATGGAATTTTTATGTGTACTTCCATCATAGACCTAAAATTTAATACTTCAGATATAAATGTATAGATTACCCAAAAATAATTCTAAAATTGAAATATGCCTTATTTATAACTGTTGGCATTTTTTTTTTTGCTATTTTTGCTTTAAAATTCTTCAGAAATTAGCAAATATGTGAAAGATTATCTTGGCTTCCAAAAGTCAGACCATTCTCAGATTACTGTTCTTAAATTTTACTTGATGTATAAAAGTTACAATTCAAGGCTAAATAGCTAGAAGAAATTGTAATTTCCAGAAGGTTCCTTTACAAAATAATTGATACAACATAAAATGTTAATAAGAATTATCCAGGAAGAGTGAAATTACAGAGCCTGTTGGGAAGGCAACTTTGGACACATAATGCTAAAATTTAAAATAGAAAAATTTCTTTCCAAGAGCACCCAATACTTTCTAAATCACACTTAGTAAAATTAGAAACAATCTGAGTATCTACCAAAGGGTACTTGTAAAATAAAGCATGTTACATTCGTTCATTCATACAGATAACTAATATAGTAGGTATGGAATTACACTGCCAACTCAAAGCTTGGCAGTTCAAATTCACTAAATGCTCCATGGGAGAAAGAAAGGAGCTCTCTTACCATATATAGTTTCTGAAAATCCATTTGTGAGTCAACTATAATGAGTTCTGACTTGTATACACACAAAGAACCCTGGGCTGTTAACCAAAGGGTGAGAGGTTCAAATCTACCTGCTGCTCCTCTGGAAAAAAGATAAGCAATTCCTTCCTGTAAAGATTTACATTCATGAAAAACCTATGTAGAGTTGTCATGAGTCAGAATCTATTCAAGGGCAATGGATTTCATTTTCTGTTTAGTATAAACACTATCTGAAAAGATGTATGAGAAATAATGAATAGTGCCTAAACATGTTAAATAATACTATCAGAAGGAAGTTACATAGTTTATTTTATAAGTACACTATTGATCTGTTAGGATTTTAAGACTCACTGACTCACTCTAAACCACTTTCAAGAAATTATTATTCTTTTTTTAATGTGTGTACCGTCAAATCGGATCTGACTGCTACAGGAGGCAATTGTTCCTCCTTCTTCAGCAGAGCATCTGGTGGATTTGAACCATGCATCTCTGGGATTGCAGTGCAGCTTCTTGCCACTAGGCCACCAGAGCTCGCCCACTTTCAAGAAATACATATTTTCTGAAGGAAGCAAACAAGATATTTGATGTAAATGTAATAGAATTTTAATTCTAGTGAAGTATTTGAGAAATGATTAAGCCAAAGACTGGTTAAACTGGTGGTTTAATTTGCTGAGTGCATCATCAGAAATGTAATAAGATATATGTTTATATGGAGTGGCATCTTGACATCTTTTATGGAACATAAGTAATTTATAATGCTTTTTAAAAAAATTTTATTTTGTGTATGTGTACTGTCAAATCGGATCTGACTGGTACAGGAGGAGATTGCCCCTCCTTCTCCAGCAGAGCATCTGGTAGATTCGAACTATATAATGCACTTTTGATTAAACAAAATGGATCAAAGGTATAAATGGATAGAAGTATGAAATTTTTAGAAGAATTTATCAGAATAAGTTTTAGTGACCACTGATTAAGCAATGATTTCTTATATATGACATAAAAATAAAATAAACTGGATTTTTATAAAAACTAAAAATATAACTGCAATGAATATCATTAAGAAAGCAAAGAAACAGAATAGGAGATATTTTCAAATCATCTATCTGATAAAAGTTTTAAGTAACTTTATTAGTTAATAATAAAAAGACAAGTAATCTGATTTTAAATTTAGAAAAACGGATCAAAAAGACATTTCTTCAAATACACACACACACACATATAGTCAATAAGCACACGATTAGCCATCAGAGAACTGCAAATCAACACTACGACTAGATATGACTTAACAAAAACTAGGATTGCTATAAATAGATAATTTCAAGTTTTGAAGAGGATGAAGAGAAAATTAGTTGCACATTCTTGTGGTAGAAATACAAAATGATACATCACTTTGGAAAACTGTCTGGCATTTCCTCAAATGATTAAAAATAATTATTAGTGAAATCACTATGGAAGGCGGTTTAGCGCTTTCTCAAAAAGTTAGAAATGCCATTTGACCCAGGAATTCCACTACTAGGAATATACCCTATAGAAATCAGAGTTGCCACCCAACCAGATATATGCACACCCATGCTTATTGCTGCATTATTCACAACAGCCAACATGGAAGCAACTCAAGTGCCCCTCAACAAATGAATGGATAGAAAAACTATGCCATATTTACACAATTGAATATTATACAGCACTATAAAAAACAAGGAACTCATAAAATATTACACAACATGGGTGAGCCTAGAGGACATTATGCTGAGTGAAATATCTAAGTCACTAAAGGACAAATACTGCATAATACCACTTATAAAACAGGACTGACATAGGGGTTGGAGGGAAACTAAGAAAATAGGAGATAAATAATAAATACTGTATTGGAACATATGAAGAAAAGAATTATTTTAAATATATAATTAGGCATTATATATATGACAACAGCCCAGAATAAGAAATACACTGCAAAGAGGACTGGGAGGGATGGGGTGTGCAACTGTGCAACAATGAGTGAATATTTAAAAAAAAAGTGAATGTGGGGAGGGGAAAGAAAGGGAGGGGGTAAAAAGTGCAAAAATGAATAAATGAAAATCCAACTTTTCGGTAAACTTTTGTTAAAAACACAATTAAAATAAAAAATTCTATTAAAAAATAAAAATGACCATAAGATATAGCAATTCCACTTCAGATCTAAGAGATCTAAGAGAAATGAAAATGTATGTCCACTCAAAAACTTGTATGTAATTATTCCTACCAGCATTAATTTTAACAGCTAAAGAATGTAAACCACTCAATTTCTCAAAGATGATAAATGGACAAATAAAATGTTGCATAGCTACACAAGTAAGTAGTACTGGACAAAATTAAGGTTTAAATGCTAATACTACAAACGGGATAAACCTTAAAAACTTTATAGCAAATGCAAGAATCCAGCTATAAAAAGCCACTTATTACTGTATGGCTATTTAAATGAAACACCTAACAGTGGCAGTTCTATACAAAGGAACAATGATTGTCTAGCAGGGTTAGAGGGAAATGGTGTGGGTAATAAAGGGTATGTACGGGATATCTTTTTAGAATAATGAAAATATTCTAAAATTGACTGTGGTGATGATTGCACAATTCCATGAATATACTAAAAACAATTTAATTGTATAATTCAAATGCATTAACTGTGCGTTATCTGAATCATATCTGAATTAAAAGATCTTCACACCTAATAATCCACTGCTATCATTGGATTCCAATGCACTGGCAAACCTACAAGAAACAAGAGAATATCCCACAGGATTTTCAACACTACTATCTTTACAGAGGGACACAGCCACATCTTTCTCCCAAAGAGCAGTTGGTGGGTTCAAACCACTGACCTTCTGGTTAGCAGTCTAGCGCTTAGCTACTCTATCAAAAGACACTTGAAACAGTTCATAATACACAAGGGAAAAAGTCTGCAGAAGCCCCTTACCTTAGATACTTCCTCTTTCCCATTATTTTCTTTAATGAATACCTTTTCTAATTCAGGACTTATTCCTTCTACATTGCAGGATACACGTGAAACTGATGATTTTGGCACTGATATGTTTGACAGTGGCATAGGGACCGATCTTGATCCAGTAGCCTAGAAGGTAAAATATAAGATGGTATTCAACCTATTTCTAGTCAAATAAACCTAGAACTAAAGGTGATTGTAAATTTTCGAATAGAAACTTAATGAACAATTAGCTGATATTTCTAATACAATATAAATTTGAATATGTATAAAGAAAGTTAAATTATAAAGAAAGTTAAACAAAAATATGCCACAACCGAAAAACTCCAAAGTCTTTGTCAATTTTGACAATATACATATATCTTATGCTGAATGACTGAAGTTGACATGATTTAAAATGAAGTGAACTGCTTAACATATTAATAATATTGCCACCTAAAATGCCATAATCCTGAAACATGATAATTATCAAGTCTTTTATCTATCACCTAGCAACCTTAGGCACAAATTCATAGCAACCCCGATCAACAACAAATGGAAACTTCACCCTCCCTTGTACCATCCTTACAATCTCCACCATGCTCAGGCCCACTGTTTGCAGTTACTGTATTAATCCATCTTGTAGACAGTAATTTTTTTTCTGAGCCACCGTCTCTCCACCTTTTCCAGCATGGTGCCTTTTTTTCCAAGGAATGAACCCTCCTGACAAGCCCAAAGAATGTGAAACAGTTTCACTGTCCTTGCCTTTTAGGAGCACCCTGTCATACTTCTTTCAAGGCAGACTTGTTTGTTCTTGTGGCAGTCAAATAGGATCTTCATTACTGTCTCCAAAAGTGGCTCCATAGAAGAAAAGATTGGTAATTGCCCTCCTGTGTGATTTACAGCCTCCCAAGAACCCCTGGAAAGTCAGCTATGAGACAGTTCTGACTTGATGGCAATAAGATGATGATGAGAATGATTAATGAGCATCGTTTTTCCACATGAAGTTTGAAAAAAATGAATTTCCAGTAAAAAAAACAACTGTTTTTAAATTTTCACTGGAATACAAACAACTTTCACATGAATTTGAAATAAACTAGATTATTCCCACTAAAGAATGCAGTATGGCTTCCTATTTTTAGTTGTTTGACATACATGGAAGAGTTGGATAATGAATAAGGAAGGCTGATGAGGAATTGATGCCTCTGAAATATGGTGCTAGCACACAGTCAAATCTACCTTGAAGGAAGTATAATCAGGGTGGCTCCTTGGAGGCAAGAATGGTGAAACTTCACCTTAGATCGTCTGAGTATGTTGTCAGAAGGCATCAGTTCTAGAAAAAGATACCATGCTGGGAAAAGTAGAGAGTCAACAAAAGAGAAGTCGATCCTCAACTAAATAGTCTGACACAGTGACCACAACAACGAGCGGTGGAGATCAGGAGGATGGCAAGGCCACACAGAGATTACTGTGAACTGGAGTTTACTACATGACACCTGACAATATCTTCTACTTCATATTTTCAATGAGGTTTTAGTTTGTGTATTTTAAAAATTTATATATAGACATTTCTTTTTAATTTTATTTTCTAGTTTACAATGGATAGTATAGAAAGCTACTTTTTTATGTTCATACTATGTTGCATTATTTCATTAAATTGTAAGTATGCCTCTGTACTTTTATTATTAAGAAAAACCCAGATAGAAGTACAATTAGAATAATACAATGAATCCCTGTATGGAATACCAACCAGCTTTAATAATGCCAATCTCATTTTATCTTTTTTTCTTCTGGTGTTATTCTAGACCTCACATTTCACCTACAAATATTTCATTATGTGCAGATAGATTGCTGTCATTGGGTTGACTGACTCTTGGTGACCTTATATATAACAGAAGGAAAAGTTGTCTTGTTTTGCAATATCCTCATGACCGCCAGCATGTTTAAGTCCATTGTCCACTGCAGTGGCTATTGTACCAATCAACCTCACTGAGGATCTTATCCTCAAGTGATGGATCCCTTAATGATATATCTACAGAAATCTAGTGGCTTTGTGGAAAGGAACTGTGCTGCCAGCTCAAAGGTGAGTGGTTTGAGTGCACCAGCTACTCCATGAAAGAAAGATGGGCAACCTCCTCTCATGCAATTTACAGTTTCTGAAAAGCTACTGGATTTGCAGCTATAAGTTGGTTCCAACATGACAGCACAAGACAATGATGTATCTAAAGTCAGTGAACTGGACAATATGATCCATAAAGTTTTCACGTAATTTTCTTTCGATATCCAGGTCTTTTTTTCTTCAGGTTAGTCTGGAAGCTCCACTGAAACTAAAATGTATGAGATTTGAATCTACTAGCTGCTTCAAGAGTTGAAGAAGGACAATCTCTTCCCATAAAGATTTATAGCTTCAGAAGTCTCACGGAGGACTACTATGACTTGAAGTTGACTCATTTACCATGGGTTTTTTGTTTTGGCTTATTAATACCCAAAGAATCATTGTGTCTCAGTGATTAAAGTGCTTATCTGCTAATCAAAGGTCAGTACTCCAAACATACCAGTTTCTCTGAGGGACAAAAATACGAAAATTTGGATCTACAGAGATTTACTGCCTTGGAGACACAATGGGGCAGTGGTATTCTGAGTCTCAAGTCAATAGCAGTGGGTTTGGTGTTTTTAATTTTAAATAAAAGTTTCGTAGGGTCTCTTTCCAGTCAACTCCTTTTGCTAGTATTTTATGTCTCTAAAATTTTTCCAGTTTTAGAATTTAATATACTGTCTCATACAGTATGTGTAGTCTTTTGCTCTTTACTTTTTTTACTTAGCTTTTGAGATTTAACTATTTTGCTGTCTGTATCAGTATACTGTTCCAAATTCAGATGGATTTTTTTTGGTATTGTGATTATCCTTAAAAAGAATGAACTTTTAGTTATATATATTTACTACTATTTATCTGTCAGTTTTTCATACTGCAGAGACTTGAGTGATGCTGTGATTCTAGAAGCTACTCCACTAGTATTTAAATACCAAATAAAAAAAAAGCCATCCATGGTGAAGAGGTAACTATTGTCCACTGTATAGATCTATCAAATTATATTTCTCCATTTACTATATTTATTTCAAGTCCTATTTTCCCATTCACCACATTTGGTTATTTCCATAAAGATTCTTACAGAAGTCATTGTGTAGGGAAATGCTTTCATTTCTCTTAAATAGATATGTTGTTGTTGTTTATCATTAAGTCAGAATAAACCCATAGCTAACCCTTCAGTAATTGCACAGGAGGAGAATGCTCATCTTTCTTGCACTGAGCAGCTGATGGATTTGAACCACATGCATTCAGGATTGCAGCACAGCTTTTGTAGCAAGAGGCCACCAGAGATTCATAATGAGTGAAAGTTTGGTGTTATTTGGTAAATGTTAGAGATCCTAAGTGATGCCTAAAGTTACCTAAGTAATACTGAAATTCCCTAAACATGTCTCTGAAGAAAGATCTGCTGAACTACTTGTAAAATACCAGTTTTGAGTGGCTGTAGCATTGTGTTCCCACCAGGATTGTGTGACTTCCAGCTGTTCTATATTCTTATCAACATTTAGCACTGTCAGTATTTTAAATAATTCATTCATTTGGTCTAAGTATATAATAATATCATATGCAAACAGTCATGTCAATTATTCTTTTCTTATTGCCCTATGTAATACCTCTAAACTAGTGTCAAATACTATCAGTAATTACAAACCTCTGACACTTGTTCTTTTTTTTTAACTCATGTACATTTTATTTAGTGATTCTCTTTTCCTGTCTTCCGTAACTCTTCTTCTTTTTTTTTTTATATCCATTCATTCATTGTTGCACTTTTCTCCCCCCTCCCAGTTTGCTCTTCTCCTTGAAAAGCAAAAAAAAACCCACAAACCTCCTTCATTGGTATACAATCCCCCCTGCACCCAGCCACCCCCACCCTGAGTATACTCCACTTTGCAACCCTCATTCCAAACTCTTGCTCTTAAAGAGTATTATTTCCAATATTTATTGGAGTTCTGGTAGCCTAGTGATAAGGAGTTGCACTGGTAACCAAAGACCAAAAGGCCAAGCCTCTCTGGCAGTTTGAATCTCTCAACTGCTCCACAGGAAAAAAGAATAGGCAATATCCTCCCATGTACTTTGCAGCCTCTGAAAACCAGCTGGAGGGTCAATTATGAGTTGGTTCTACTGGACAACAATGTATTTGAGTTGAGTGTTTTGTTCTTTAATAGCAATATTTTCAATATTTATTGTCAGGATCTCAGTGATATTAGAAAAGTATCCTTTTATTTTTAGTAAATTTCTTTAAACATGGATAATGAGTTGTATCAAGTGTTACTAAGCAACCAGAAATTCAGCAAATTAAAGCATACCCTTTCTAACTAGATAATGAAAAAGGAAAACACAGTTACTAAGTCAAATATTTCATATACCATGTACTACTAAAATAACCAAAAAAAATCAGTCTTGGAAGACATACAACCAGGAAACATCTTAGATTTAAAGACTGTATAACTTTTTCAAATGCTTTAAATATGTTGATAGGAATGATCAATTGCTAGTTGAGCAACCAATTGGTAGTGAGCAACCAAAAAGCAAGGGAAGTTCTCGATAAGGTATTAACACAATAATAAGTAACAATAGATTCAAATACATCAACAATTATGAAGCTGTTGCAGTGCTGAATGATGTTAAGTTTTGTTATATATAAAGTTACCAGGAGTCAATGACAACTGACCCAACAGCAACTAAATAAAGGCTGGCTCATCACAACATCTATTTTGCTACAAAGCTTGGGTTACTTTTGCTATTCCACTATATTTGATTTGTTAAGATTTCTATTAACAATCAAAGGCAAATTTGTCTAGAGCAGCACATCCCAAATTTTGTTTCATAGACTAATTTGTACGTGATGTTAGGGGGGAAATCCTCTTTATTCCACATATGTCTAATTTTTTCATATATAGCCAAAGAGTAACAGGGACTGATTAAGGAACTGTTAAAAGGTTAAATGAGCTGCTCAGTAAAAGGATGAGTTGGGATTTCAGACCAGGTCACATCTTTAAGACTGATATATTTTGATATCTTTGTTGCTAAGGAAGAAAGTTAAGTAAGCACATGATTCAAAACAAAACCTTTTATAAGAAACAGCAGTTATTTATTAGGGCTAAGCATTAACATTACGAAATTATTATTATTATTAATGTTAATAATAATAATGTATCCTTTCTTACATGAGGAATTAAAAGTCATTATCCAAACCTGGAGAAAAGTTAGCCTACCTGAGTGTGACTGATTGCTATATGGTTGCCATGGAGAGGTGACTGTCGATCTTTCTCCTTATTGTGACGGCTACTCTGCTTACTGCGTTGGAGCTGCTGTCTCAGTTTGGCAATCTACTTGGCAGATAGAAGAGAAAGCAAGAATAGAACAAAGGTGAATATCAATTTTAACAGTTATTTTTTATATTTTGATTACTTATATGCACATACATTTTCTCAAATCATTGAAGAAATGTTTTACCACTATGATTCGTTTTCCCAATTTTATGTGATTAGGAATATTGAAAGCGAGAAAGAAAAACATTCCTCAAAAGCCTTGCTGCTATAATTTGAGTATAAATATGTAGACTAAATATTTTTAAATGATTTCAGATTTTACCTTTGTAACATCAGAAATAGTACCCTTTTAAGAAATATTTGTAAGGTGAAGGACTACTATGTCCCACACTTTTATATTAAAGACAAACATGATTTCTTAATATAGGGACCAAAAATAGTTTCTAAGATTTTATCATATATATATATGACAAAATATATACTGATATGATTTATAAATTTCTAATCACTTTAATATTCCAAATCCACAGTGGTAAAAGGAAGTTAGTATTAATAACTTATTAGTAGTTATTAATTTACTATTATTAGTTAGTTATACAATTTTATAAATCATATAAATGTCAGTATATTCTCTCCTAAGTGGATGAAGGGTCATGCTTTGAAGCTTAAAAGAGAAGTGATTACTACAATATGCCTTGTTGTTGTTATGTGCCACAGAGTCACCTGCAATTCATAGTGACCCAATGTACATCAATTCTGAACCTTACCCTATCCTGAGCCAATCTCATCATCTTCAACAGACCAAATCACACTTCTCTAGTCACTGAATCAATTAATCTCATGCAGGGTCTTCTCTCCTGCACTGCCCTCCATCCTTCCAAGTATGATGTCCTTCCCTGAGGACTGGTCCCTCCTGGCCACGTGCCCAAAGTATGTGAGACAGAGCTTCAAATCCTAGCCTCCAAGGATAAACTGGATTTTACCCTCTGCAAGAGAGACTTATTTGCTTTTTTGGTGGCCTATGGTATGTTCAAGACTCTTCTCCAGCACCACTACTCAAAGGCATTGATTCTTCTTCTGTCATCTTTAGTCACTGTCTAGCTCTCTGATGCATAGCAAGTAACTGTGAAGCCCATGGACTGGATTAGATACACCTTCATCTTTAGACTGACATAGCTGCCTCTCAGTACTCTGCAGAGGTCACTTGACAGCACATTTTCCCACTGCTTTCCTGACTGCTGGTGTCAAGAGTTGACTGTAGAGCTGAGCAAGCTGTAATTGTTAACAGTCTCAATCTCTTCTCCATCTGTCATGGTGCTGAAAACTGGCCCTGTGGTGAGACTCTTTGTCTTCTTGAAGTTGAGCTTCAATCCGTATTGAAGACAACAGTCCTTGACCTTCTGCAGAAAGTGCTTCAGGTCCTCCTCAGTTTCAGCAAACAAAGTTGTGTCATCTTCATAACATAGGTCAGTCTTCCCCCAATCCTGATGCCACATTCTTCCTCATTAAGTCCAGCTTCCTGAATGATCTGTTCTGCACATAGATTGAAAAGGTATGGAACCAGGATGCATCTCTGATGCACTCTGTTCTTGATTTTGGTCCATGCAGTGTTTTCTTTCTCTGTTCTGAGGACTGCTTCCTGGTCTGAGTATAGGTTTCATATGAGCACAATCAAGTGTTCTGGGATTCCCATTCTCCTTAAGGGTAGCTACAATTTGTTGTGATCTACACAGTCAAATGCTTCTTCATGGTCATGAAACGCAGATAGACTTTCTTCTGGTACTCTTTGCTTTCTGCCAAGATCCATCTGACTTTGGTGATAACGTCTCTAGTGCCACAACCTCTTCTAAACCCAGCTTGTTTTTCTGGTACTCTTTGCTTTCTGCCAAGATCCATCTGACTTTGGTGATAATGTCTCTAGTGCCACAACCTCTTCTAAACCCAGCTTGTATTTCTGGTAGTTGTCTGTCAATGTACTGTTACAGATTGTTTTTGGACAATCTTTAGCAGGATTCCTAAGTTATTATTTGACTTTTCTCTTAACATCATTTTCTTCTACAGAATATTAATTTTCAGGAGAAAGAAATCAAAATTAGTAAGTTATCATTATATTATTCCTATGATCAACAATAATTCAAATTATAAAAGTAATTTAATTAAAACAGAGGGTTTTTAAGTTTAAGATGTTTCAGTGGTTGTTCGAAACTGGCAAAAGCTTGCATTAAGAGTCTATATATGTAGACATTAATCAAGGCTACTTATCTGTAAAAACCAATCCTTGAGAAACAAAACAAAACTACTACCTTAAAATTGTTCAATCTGATACTATTTGAAAGGCTTCTGAGATACAAAAATACACTAGAAAACTTTTTTGTTCCAAGCCAGTTTAACAAACTCCCAAAATAAAAAAAAAACAAACAACCCAAACATTTATAATATGTAACACACTTTACTTTGCTTAGAATATCAATTTAAATAATTCAACCTAAGGATTTTTTTTTTCAACACCGTTCATCTTTGTTTCACAATTCAATAGAGATATTAAGGTATAAACAAGATTCACCTCCCTAAAAAAAATGTAAAATGGCAGTAAAATGAATATCCTTTAAGTCCTTCTCTTCTCGAGAAAGAGGTAGTTCCTGTGTTATTTACACTTCTAGTGGCATAGTCCACAACAACCTGTGTTGCTGCTAATCCAAAGACTTTGTGTCCTTGGTGGTTCAAATTCACCAGTCGTACTGAGTGGATGATCTTCTCCCAGTAAGATTTGTAGTCTTGGGAATCAGATGAAGGGTGCCATGAGTTGGAATCAATGAGCTTAGTCATGAAGGTAGGCCTACAAAATATCATGGCAACTCTTAGGTATTCTGGCCTTTCACATTTTGTATTTGGGGTTTCTCTTTGACGCTAAAGAGTTATGTCTGTCTGAAATCACTTCTTTCCAACCTCAGTACTACTGAAGAGTAAACACAAAGTTGTCTCTGGAAAGAAAGGGTAGATAGAAGTGGCACTCTTTTGCAAATATACCCTTACCCTTCTCACTTCATTTAAATCTCTGAACATCTATCTGCCCAAGACAGTCTCTCTAAGCCTACATTCCATCACTTCAAGCAGAAAAAAGCATTAGTTGTCACAAATACTGAACAGAATCTTCCTTTGCTTTGCTTTCCTTTCCTTTCCAAAAGGAAACCCAATGCTTTGGGGAAAGTAAGTGTCTGTTCAAGATGGTAGTATAGTTTAGTAACAGATAAGGGGAATAACTGAACAACAAGATGAACAGAATTAATGTCACTGAATTGTGTACATGAAAACTGTTAAAATGTCCAATGTATTATTACATATAATTCTCACAATATAATAAAAAGGATTATGAATGTTCATCTTTCAACCACAGTAAAGCTTACTGTGTATTTTTAAACACTCATCAGCAACTTTGTGACGTTAAAAAAAAAAAGATGTTGCACACCCATGTTCATCATGGCTTTGTTCACAACAGCAAAGAGTTGTAAACAACCCAAGTGCCCATCAACAAAGAGAAGATGTGGTATATTCACACAATGGAATACTATGCTGTATTGGAAAACAAGGAACTCAAGACATACAAAATGGGTGATGCTGGAGGACATTAGGCTGAGTGAAATATCTCAGTCACAAAAGGACAAATACTGCTTAGTGCCACTGTTGTAAAATGGGACTGACATTGGGGTTGGGGCGAGACTGAAAAAGATGGGATAAATTATGTATACTACATTGAAACAGAGGAGGGAGAGAACTATTTAAAAGGGATATATGATTAGTTATTATTGTCATGACAGGAGTCCAGAACAAAGGTTGCATAGTGGAGTGGACTTGGTGGGAGGTACTGTGTAACAATGAAATAATCTTTTTTTTTAAACTTTTCAAAGAGAAGAGCGAACTGGGTGAGCAGAGAGAAAATTGCAACAATGAATGAATGGAAATCTAAAGTCTTCGTAAACTTTCATTAAAATTGATAATTAAAAAAAGAAAAAAATGATGTGTGACATAAGCCAATCTCAAAAAATGACAATTATGGTCTAAGACCATTATTATAGAAAGTTAAAGAAAGGTGTACAGACAGACAAAAACAATCTTGGAGAGATAACAGGGAAAGAAGGTAGAAGGGAGTAAAAATAAATAAATAGGTATATTTTAATGAAAAATAAATTAATTACATTAACCAGTGGCAATTAAATTTCATAAAATGTACACAGATGAGTGCGTGAAAAAAGTCAAATTTATAAACTTTCAGGCAAAATAACAAAACAAACCGCTCTCAAAATACAGAAAAGAAAAAAAGTAGAAAGGAAAAAAGAACCTTCTTGAAACTGGAATGGGTTCTAGTCACTGAATTCCAAGTGACCTTCAATGTTAAGGGGTAAGTGACCCTAAGACTTAAAGGAGAAAAAAAAATAACTGTAGAGGCAAGAAATAAGCCTCACAAATAAAAGACTAAAACATTTATGGAATTAGATTTAGAAAAATTAAGGCTGGTTCCACTTACATTTTTACTGTAGTTCTTTGGAAATCTGTAATACTGCCTTGTTTATTTGCTATTTTTATACTGTTTGCCCACTACTGTCAGCATTAAAAAAAAATTCTTAAGCTCAAACGAAGAAGTTCTTGCCTCAGTAACTGAAGGGAAATATTTCTCAGAAATGAATTCCATTTCACAGTAGGCTAGAAAAATGAGAAATCTTAACTTAGGAGTAGAACTGGGAAGTGAAGTAAGAACCTGGCATTTTAAGAAGGAAAGAGAGGGAGAGCAAGAATAGAAATGAGAAGATGACAAGTGTGGAAGTCTAAACAAAGAGATTCTATGGGTTATTACTAACAAGAGATCCGGATTCCTTTGTTAATCTTTTATATCTACAGAAACCTTTGCACCAAGATACAAGTGCCAGCTGTACAGGCAACACCAGTAATTCTTATTTCTGATATTAGGACAAGATGGGAGGTAATTACCAAGATGGGAGCTTGCTATATATCAAGACAGAATCCTGAATAGCACTTTCATAGAAATAAGGCTACAAAGAGTACTTAAAACTCCCAGCACCAATAAGAACCCTTGTCTCCAAGGGCTAGGGGCTCTGCCACGCCGTTGCTTTGTCCGGGTGTGTGTAGAGGCCCTGCTCGAGAGCTTGTAATAAAATCCCTCATGTTCTTGCATCAAAACAAAACAAAAACCAAACTTTTCCATTATTGCTTGTGAGTGTCAAAGAACCCTGATTCCACATAATAATGTCACAGTGGAAAATATATATTGACTCTCACACACCCAAATCCTAACCAAATGTAACCTACTCAAGTTGAGGTCTTCTCCAACTTAACATCTTTTTGAAAGAAGAAAGCACAGTGAATAAATAAGTATGAATAATTTCTATTTGGAGCTCTGGTGGCCTAGTGGTAAGACACTGCACTGCAAACCTGAAGGCAAGCAGTTCAAATCCACCAGCTTCTCTGTGGGAGAAGGATGGAAAATTTCCTCCTGAATGACTAACTCCCTCTGAAAACCCCTTGGAGAGTCAGCTGTGAGTTGGTTCGGACTAGAGAGTACACAACAATAATAATAATATGTATTCAGAAGTTAAATGAACATTTAAAGATGTGGTCCCATATCTGACTTTATAATTTGAGTACTAAATAAACATGCATAAAGGCATTAGTTTAAGAGGATATGTAAGGACAAAAATCTAGGCCAGACCAAGATCTTCTTAACAAGCTTTTCAGTCTTGGCACAACACTGTGGCTGCAGGGAGCTGCTTATCTTATCCACAGGCTCTGTTCCTTTCAAAAAAATCCTAAATTAGTCAGGCTGCACCCATTCAAAGATGCTCTCTCAATAGGCTTGTATCCATGTAGAACTTGGTGTATATAAGCTAGACCTCAAACAATGCATGATTTTTTTTTTACATTTTCCAAACAAAGCATAGATATTTTAAGAGGCGAAAAGATAATACACACACACACACACACACTGCTATGGGAAAGATATTCACAATGCACAAACTTAATAAAGACTCTATACTGGAATATGTATACAGAATATATGTAATTCTAGTATGTTGTTGTTCCTGTTGTTACGTGCCCGTCAAGTTGCTTGTGACTCATAGTGACCCTATGTACAACAGCCTTATACCCTGCTCTAATTTGTGCCAATCTGCCTCTAACACACATACACCCATTATCCCAGTCAATGAATTGATCCATCTCATCAAGTGCCTTCCACCCTCCCAAACATGATGTTCCTCTCCTCCAAGGACCAGAAGACTGATCCCTCCTTGTAACATGTCCAAAGTATGTCAGACAAAGCTTCAGAATCCTTGCCTCCAAGGAGCAGCCTGGTTTCACTTCTCCAGAATTAACCTGTTTGTTCTCCTAGCAGTCCATGGTATATTCAACACTCCTCTCCAGCACCACAGCTCAAAGGAATCAATCCTCTCCATTGTCCAGCTCTCTGATGCATAACAAGTAACTGTGAAGATTATGACTTGGATCAGATGCACTTTAGGCTCCAGATCGACATCATTGCTCTTCAGTACTCTAGAGATGTCCCTGACAGCTGACTTTCCCAATGCAATTCATCTCTTGATTTCCTGGCTGCTGGTACCAAGAGTGTTGATTGTGGAGCCAACTATACTAAAACTGTTGACAATCTCAATCTCTTCCCCATCCATAAAGATGGTGCCAATTGGCTCAGTGGTGAGAATCTTTGTTTCTTGATGTTGAGTTTCAATTCATATTGAAGGCTGTAGTCCTTGATCTTCTGTAGCAAGTGCTTCAGATCTACCTCATTTTCATCAAGCAGGGCTGTGTCATCTGCATAATGCAGGTTATTGATGAATCTTCCTCCAGTTCTGATGCCACATTCCTCCTCATATAGCCCAGCATCCTGGATGGTCTGCATATAAATTGTAAAGGTATGAAGACAGAATACATCCCTAGCAGACATTCTTTCCGATTGAACCATGCAGTGTCTCCTTGCTCTGTTCTGATGACTGCCTCTTTGTTCAAGTATAGGTTTCACATAAACACAATCAAATGTTCTGGGATTCCCATTCTTCTCAGAGTCAGCCAGTCTGTTGTCATCCACACTGTCAAAAGCCTTTGCATCATCAGCCCCCCCAAAAAAACCCCCACCAAACCTTTCCACACAATAAAACCCCAAACAACCTTTTGCAAATGTTTACATATTGGAAAAAGGACTTGAACAGGAACTAAGCAGAAAACAATATTTAAACAAGCAGAAACATTAAGAAAAGGTATTCCCTTTATAATTTTTGCCCAATACATACATTAAAGATTTTTTCCAATAATACATACATTAACAACCAGCAACTAGCTAAACCTGAAAGGAAACATCAAAAGCAGAAAAAGATATGAAACATATGACATGCCCACACATTCCTAAGAGGGTACAAAAATTAATCTCCTTTTTCCCCCATGCAGTGGTACAATAGATTATAGAATACTGTCCTTCCAGCCATGTTGTAGTTGTTATGGGATAGGGTCAAGTACGACTCATAGTTACCCTACGAACAACAGCTCTGAACTTTACCCTCTCCTGAGACACCTTCATGTTCTCTGATAAATCTGAGCCAATTCCCATAATCGCTGTCAATCTATCTCATCCAGGGCTCTCCTCGCTTGTCCTGACCTTTTAACCTTCTAAGTATGTTCTTCTCCTAGGACTGTGCCCAAAGTATGTGACATGGAGTTTTAAGATCCTTGTCTCCAAGGAGCAACCTGTTTTCATCCTCTCCAGGAGAGACCTATTTGTACTCTAGGCAGTCTATGGTTTGTTCAATACTCTTCTACAGCATCAGAACTCAAAAGGCATTGATTGCTCTTCTGTCATCTTCAGTTGTTCATCTCTTAGATGCACAGCACACAATTGTGAAGACCATGACTTGAATCAGGCACAACTTAGTCTTTAGACTGACATATCATTGTTCTTTAGCACTCTGGAGAGATCTTTGATGGCAAATTTTCCCAATTCAACTTGTCTTTTGATATGTTTCCTGACTGCTGGTGCCAATGGTGGTGACTGTGGATCTGAGCAAGGTGAAACTGTTAACAACTTCAATCTTTTCTCCATTTATCATGATGTTACCTATTGGCCTGGTACTAAGAATTTTTGCTTTCTGGATTTTGAGATTCATAGCCTTATGTTGAGAGTCTAGTCATAGCTTTCCATTGTGTGATTAATATCTCATTCTGGACCGAGTTATTGATTATGTTAAGTAGATAAGACTAGGGTGAGACGTATCTTAAAGCCCTACCCTACTAGAACATATGTCTCAAGTCATAATCCTTAGTTCTCTTTGATGTGGTGTTTTACACCCCTGAGACTGAATCCTTTTCACTTTGGACACTGCCATCTAACCTGATCTACCTACTCTTACAAACAAGAGCTGACAGCCTCAGCCTGCAGGCCTCTGGAGTCTGTCATTGCCCACACTCTGCAACTATGTGCATGCTGCCTATACTATCTACAATAGCATGAGCCATTTCTCTGACCAGTTATGAGTTTTTGTGAGACTTGCCAGCAAATTACAGAACTCAGACATAGAAAATGAGAAGGGTGAGGGAAGGAGGGAAAATTTATGTTAAAGATGATGAGTGGTACACCACCTTGGAAAAGTTGGGCATTTGGGACCTTCTTCATCTTCTCCTTACAGGATACTAATCTTTTAAAAGAAGTTATTTGTGTACCTACCCATACTATACTATTATCAAGTCAATTCCAACTCACAGTGACACTCCATGGTGTGTCCCAGGCTCTAATGTTTAATGGGTGCAGACTTCTCAGTTTTCTCTGGTGAAGTGGCTGGTGGAATTGAATCACTGACCTTTCTGCTATCAGCTCAAATTCTACCCAACCACAGTAGGTTTACATATATAAATTTTGGGGGAGGAGAACTTACAGTTGTTGTTGTTGCTGTTGTTAAGTGCCGTGGTGTCAAGTACGACTCATAGTAACCCATGAACCAAAGATCTTAACCCTGTTCTATCACTATTGTTGTTTCTCCAGTGTTCACAGGGTTTTCAAAGACCTGTTATTTTAAAAGAGGATGCCAATCTTGCTTCCAAGCCTGTCCTAATCTGGGAACTCTACCAAATCCTGTCCACCAAGGGTAACTATTATAGCATTTGTTATACCAGTGGCACTGCTTTCAGTGTCACAGCAAACCCAAGTTATCTCAGTACAGCAAATTGACAGACAAGTGCAGTACCACTTAGAAATGTTATCAAAAAATACAATCAACATTAAATACAAAGCACTGCCCACCAGGTCCTGACTGGCTTAAACAAGAGGTTTCCAATCCACTTCTGACTGTTAACTAAATCCAGATGACCAATCAGCTTACACTTGATCATTAACAAAATGAAAAACAAAAGGGTTTACACCTCACTTTCAATTTAATCAAAACAACCTACCCTCCAGAATCCGACTGCTTCACACAGGAGCCTCCAAACTGGAGACTTAGCCAGGGTCTGACGAACTTTTAAATCTAAAGGCTCACCCACAAGGTCCTAATTGATTTAAACAAGAGGCTTCCAGCCCACAGCTGATTGTTAACTAAATCCAGAAAACCAATCAGCTTATACTTGACAGTTGACAAAATGAAAAAAAATGACCAGTTTACATCCCACTTTCAATGTAATCAAAACAACCTACTCTCCAGAATCCATCTGCTCCACACAGGACACAGTTGAAGGGTGTGAAACGATGACATGGCTTACAAAGCAAGTAGTTTTAGTTACTCCACTCACTCACTCACTGTCATCAAGTCAGTCCCTACTCAGTTTCCTTCCACTGGGTTGCCAAGGTGGTAAATTATAATAGGAAAAGACCATCTTTCTGTGTTGGAGTTGGAGGAAGAATGCCACAGTTCCCTGCCCACTCCAGCCTGTGGAGTGCCTGTGCCTGGAGAAGGCCCAACAATATCTTGATAAGGCCTGACAAGAGATCCTGATAAGGCCCTGGGCCTGATCACATCTTGACAGGACCTCTGCCCCCAACTTCCTGAGCAAACTACTATCCCCTCTAAATCTCCTTTACAGCCCCTAGAAAAAGAAACGGTTTCTGTCTTCCTGCACACCATTCTGATCCTCTGCATGTGATCAATCACCAGGCATCCCTCTCAGGTATACTTAATAAAGGCATGTTCGTTAGTTACACGGCATAATCTGCTTCTTCTCTCTCTTAGCTCTCTCTCTAACAGGAGTCATTGATAGGTTTGAACCTTTGGGTTAGCAATCAGTGTGACTAGCTACAAACTAAACTATCAGATGAAAAGAAATGACATACCCAATGCTATGATTAGCTTCTAAGGCAATGAACAGGAAATAGTGCTGCGCTAGTTAAGTCAAGAGAGCTGGGGGCTATGCCTGGTAAGGTATAACTATGATATCTACTTCTGTTATTATATTTCTAAACATTAACTAAGATATTAGAACACATCCTCTTGAGTAATGAAGCACTTCTCCAATAGAAATTAACCTTTTGCCAAAGGAAGACAATAGTCTGACATTTGAAAATGTTGATACTGAAAATGTTGATAAATTCTGATTGACAACATAACTTTAAAAATAACTACTCAAGAATAACCAGTGTATGATCATAAGGTTTGTCAGATGAACATACCAGCTCTTCCGTGAGACAAAAGATGAGACAGTCCATTCAATAAAGCGTTACATTCTTGGAAATGCTATGGGCAGTTCAGCTGTGTCTAACTGGGTTGATAGGAATCAGATGAAACATTATGGCAGGGGATTTTGGGGTAATGAAGACTGTGGTATCAGTGGTTCTATGATAGAATCCTGTCTTCCATATATGGCAGATTCAAGTTTGATCCAGGGCCAATATACCCATGTACAGCCACTATCCTTTTGTCAGTAGATGCTTTTGTGCTATGATGTTAAATAGGTTTAACAGGGATTACAGACTAACACAAGAAACAAAGAAGGGCCTAATGATCTACTTACTTTCAAATCAGTCAATGAAAATGTTATGAATCACAGTGGTCCAATCCACAAACAAAATTCCAGAGTCTGCTCTATGTCATCATCTTATACTGATTTAAGAACACATTAATAAATCAGATAAATAAATCTTAGAGAAAGTGAAGGTAGGTTTAGTGTGTTGTGTTTTTTCTTTTTAAGGTAGACATAGTTCTTTTTTGGAAAATTTTCACATGAATTGAACTAAGATATATTTTCATTAAATAGTAATTGAGAAGTCATGAATATCATCACACTGTGATTCCCTGATATAGGCAAAAGAAAATACATCACAAACTTTAGTGCTTACAAAGTATTTCAAAAGACATTTTCTAGTCTAGTTAAAAAGCAAAGTTTATAATTTAGTACTATTCTAAAGAATTTGAAATGCAACACTGAAAACAAAATTTAAAACTTCATTTTCTCTTCCATAAATAGGAACAATCTTGTTTTCCTGATTTTCTTTAATGTGCAAACAGGCTAAAATTCAATTAAATAATCACTATTCATTTAAACTCCTGCTATTAATAAACATAGTCATATGCATACACAGATGAAGACAGGCAAAGAGCACAAACATGTAGTAGCACAGCACATATGTAGTAGAAGTCACTGTATGTACAGAAATTCCTGCTCAAATGCAGACTCAAAGACATTGACCTAATGCAGGTACCAATACACAGAGATTTGCTTACACAGAAAGAGCTGACCTTTTATGCATAAATTAAGTTTAATAAAGAAAATGGCATATTTTCCATACCATACTAACATTTAAAGAGCACTTGGTTCAAAACCCTATTTGAATTCATACATTTATCATATCCATTTTACAGATGATGAAAATTTCTCAAAAAATGAAGTACCTTGCTCAAGGTATGATAACTAATGAATGGCAAGCTTATCTTAAAAAAAACGAATAAAAAAAAATAGATTTAATTCAATTTGTAATCTCTTCTACTAAATACTAGTTTTGCTTGGGTAACATCATATTCACACTCAACTGCAAATAACTACAAGTCACTATGTGTTGGTTCACAATCTCAACCATTTTGCAAAGTAACTTCCTCTCTTAATGGTGGAGATGTTGCAATATGTGAAAGTGAAATAAAGATGAACAAAAATTTGATGAAGCAATTAACTTCATCATATTAATCTACTAAACTACTGAAAGGTTCTATTTTTTGAAAAGCAGACAATAGGCGTTTAGAAATTGTTCCTCTTGGATCTGACATCCTAAAGATTAAAGTACATTTACATTTAAATTTAATATGGATTTATAGATTGTATTACTTAAAAATATGTATTTTGTTTTATCATTAAATTTAAAGTCTAGAAATTTATTCCAAAAAGATAATTACAATTCTCACATTATAACATTTTATTGTTTTTATTATAATATACTGTAGAGTCAACTCGCAGTAAGCTATATGACAAGAGAATGCTCATATTTTTCCTGTGGAGCAGCTGGTGGATTTGAACAGGGTTTGCAGTGTTACCAGTAAGCCACCTGAGGTTCCTTAGAGGTATCTTTCAGGTACAGTGGTAAGAAACTGCACTACAATATCAAATGCATGTGGTTCAAACGCACAAGCCACTCCGTGTGAGGAGGATGGGCAGTCTCCACCTGTGTGATTAACTGCCTCTGAAAACCCACTGGAAGGTCAGCTATGGGTTCTGTTCTAACTCAATGGTACACAACAAAAAATAATAATAAAAATAAATGAAGACCATTTTAACATACAAAAGTAACTTGTTCTGGCAGAAGGAATACTTTCAGCAAAAATCCAATAATATAATCAGAAAGAGTATTTTTTTAAAAACCCAAAACAATAAGATCAAGTAATAACTGATTTCTAAATTTAGTAAATACTCTAAAATCTCCAATATCTCTCATATGTCAGTGTATTAATAACTAATTACTATTCACACTGTCACCTGTAACTTATTTCACCAACTGTCCATGTACATTTGTAAAAACCTCACTCATCCTTTAAAAGCCAACTCAATATCACCTTCATGAAGCATTCTCGTTTGCCAAGTGTTGCAAAAGATTTAATGGCAGTGATTAATTCAGTCGTGGTGGCAATAGGGACTTTGTCTCTTAACTAGAAAAATCAGAAGTTCAAACCTGAAAGCTGTTCTGCCAGAAAAAGATTTGGCAATCTGCTTCTCTAAAGATTTCTAGTCTTGGAAACAATTAGGTCCTTCTACACGGTCCTTCAGGGTCAATTTAAGTCAGAATCAACTTGATGGCAATATATATTGGTTCTATTTTAGTGTGATATGAGTGAATGTTTACAAGAAAAATTGGGTTTCATGGTATTGATGTTTAACACACTACATGTACTCCTGAGTTACTCATCATTCCAAAATGAATGACTCTAATATATTCCGTTTGAGAAAAAGTAACAAGCTCAAAATTAATTTCAAAATAGTTGTCTTTTATTTTTATTCAGCCAGTCCCCAGACTATGGTAGCATTAGAACTTGTGAAAATGCCTTTTATATTCATTGCTTTAGCCTGCTCTAGAGGTGTGGTCTCCAGCTGCCTCAACTACAAACAACCTATGATTCACTTGTGATTGGTGTATTCTACATTAACAACAATTGTGGAGTCATAAGAAGGAGAGCTGTCCAGACTGTGGAAAGATTGTGGCAAGGCATGGAATCCTGGAAATGAAACCAGAAATGCTGAAGTGGGACTGCTATGAGACAAGGCTTACTGGATAATTGAGGAAACCAGAGGTTTACCTGTGCTGCTGGACAGAAACTGGATTTACACTGTGTGATCTCTTTTACATTCCCTGCCACACTCCAACATGTTTCCTTGGTAAACTTTACAACTTTTGCAACAAATATTGGACCCTGTGATTAGTAGAAGGAGGAGGATGAGCAGCCTTGTAAAGCCATGTCTTACCACAAGACTGCTTTTATACACTGGATATTACTGATGGTGACAGTTCCCCTTTACGAAACTGGTAGAAGTCAGACTTGGCCTTCCACAGGCTGTCACTGCTCCTTTTACAGTTATCGAAGTACAGTTTACACACAACCTATTATTATGAACTCTTATAATACCTACTTAAAAATCTGAGGCATATAAATGAATTACAACAAACTGTGGTTAACCTTGAGGAGAATGGGAATCCCAGAACACTTTATTGTGCTATGCAAAACCTATACTTGGACCAGGGAAGCAGTCTTCAGAACAAAGCAAGGACATACTGCATGGTTCAAAATCAGAAAAGGAGTACATCAGGGATGCATCCTGTCTCCATATCTTTTCAGTCTATATGCAGAACACATCATTCAGGAAGCTGGTTGGAGGAAGACTCATCAACAATCTAGATTATGTAGATGACACAACCTTGCTTGCTAAAACTGAGGAGGACCTGTAGTGCTTGCTGCAGAAGGTCAAAAACTGCAGTCTTCAATACATATTGAAGCTCAACATCAAGACGACAAAGATTCTCACTACTAGGTCAAATAGCAGCATCATGATAGATGGAAAAGAGATTGAGGTTGTTAACAATTACAACTTGCTCAGTTCCACAATCAACACTCTTGGCACCAGCAGTTAGGAAATCAAAAGAAGAAATGCACTGGGAAAATCTACTGTTAGGGATCCCTCCAGAGACAAGAAAAGCTATGATGTCTAGAGACTAAGGTGCACCTGATCCAGGCCATACCCTTCACAATTACTTGCTATGCATCAGAGAGCTGGACAATGACTAAAATGACAGAAGAAGAATTGATGCCTTCCAGTTGTGACGGTAGAGAAAAGTTTTACATGGACCACCGAAAGAACAAGTAGGTCTGTCTTGGAGAGGGTGAAACCAAGTTTTTCCTTGGGCTAGGATTTTTAAGTTCTGTCTCATAAATTTTGGGCATGAGGCCAGGAGGGACCAGTCATTGGATAAGGACATCATACTCGGAAGGATGGAGGGACAGCCCAGGAGAGGAAGACCTTGGATGAGAAGAATTAATACAGTGACTGGGAGGGACAATGTGGGTGGGTGTGTCAGAATCAGAGAGATTGGCTCAAGACAGGGCAGGTTTCAGAGCTGTCGTGTTGAGGTGATTCAACAGCCTATAAGGGAGCTTGGGAGGGTGCGGGGGGGGGGATTGTATTACCAATGAAGGAGTTTTGCTTTAAATGAAGAGCGAACTGGGGTTGGGGCCTGGGGGGGGGGGAAGTGCAACAATGACTGAATGGAAATCCACAATCTCTGTAAATGTTCATTGAAATTAATAATAATAATAAAAATAATAAAAAGAAAGTTAAAAAAACAGTAACAAGTGACTATTAATAACAAATGGGCATTACTATGAAATATACACCAAAACATTTAATTATCATGATATCTTACATTAGAGATACTAAATTTGGAAAATGTCTGTGTAGTTTTTCCTACATATGTGTAGAAAGGTGCAATATACAAAGATCATCATTTGACTAAATGGCATGAAACAGGAATTCTACTTAACTGTTCAGATATATGTGTGTATATATATATGCTATATATCAACTTAAGAATAGAATCCATTTGTAACCTGGAGACTTCCGAGTGTCAAAATAGGACATTTACTATGACATAAATGTAGTCAATGCTACATTCCAAAAATGTTGGCAAGAAAAAAACCTTTAAAACAGAAAGACTGATAACTCAATTATATAAATGGCAAAAAAATGCAAATAATTTTCATAGAGGGAGACATTGGATGTCCAACAAACATATGAAGAAATGTTCAACAGCACTAGCAGTAAGAGAGGTGCAAATAAAAACCACAATGAAATACAATCTCAAGCCAATAGCAGGGGCAAGGTTTAACAGGACAGCAAGCAATAAATGTTGGAGAGGACATGGAGAGATTAAAACTCTCATACTTTGTTGGTGGAACTGTAAAATGGTATAACCATTCTGGAAAGCACTTTGTCATATCTTCAAAAAGTTGAACATATAAATTCCATATTCCACATGATCCAGCTATTCCAATGCTGGATTATACTCCAAGGAAAATAACAAAACCAAGACACAAATTATATTTGTACTGATGTTCATAGCTGTGGTATTGACAATAGTAAAAACATGGAAATAGCCAAATGTCTCTCAATAAATGAATGGATTGAGAAATTATGATGCATTTGCACAATGGAATACTATGCAACAGTTAGGAGCAATGATTTAGAAAAATACTACATATAAATACATTTA
>NW_006399757.1:4666308-4667149 GCF_000299155.1 Elephantulus edwardii | reverse complement strand
TAGACACCATTATACTGAGTATACTAATACAGTCTCATAAGGACAAATACTGCATAAGAACTTTACTGTAAAAATAGATAACTAGTAAGATGTGTACAAAATCCAAAGGTGGAAGGGGAGTAGGGAGGAGTTTAAAGGAACGGAGGGCGGAAAACATGGGGTTGAAGACTTGGTTCAGTGGAGGGAGGGTGAGAAGAAATTAGGAGGGATCCAGGGGGGACCTGTAAAGATGAAGTAATGGTAGGCATAGATCAAAGGTGATTGATTTTATAAAACACAATGTATGGGAATGACCTTATTTCATGAGTGTGAATGAAGTAGAGTGTGAAACAACAGCATATATAAACTAGACAAAATGTATACAAATTTAATATGCACAGTGTCTAAGATTTATCATTCCAAATGTCCTTATCTAGCCTATATGATTAAACTGTTACTTTGTGCTGAAGTATTTATTGTATTAAGGAGCAGGATGGGATACGAGTCCTAATCTACTAGTGGCTCACAGGACACGTCAGTGCTAGTTCTCTTTTTGGGATACCTACCTTCAATTGATAATCTGCAACACTTAACAGTCTGTGCAAAACCAGCGTACAAACCTATAGTCACATGAGTCATTTCCCTATGAGTCTCTGGGAAACCTTCTAACAATCCACTGAACAAAAGACACAGAGGAGCTAGGGAACTGAACAAAGGGGGCTATTGATGTCAGAAATCGTGGAGTTATACAGCAAATCAAGCATTCGGTAAAAGGTTGACTCGGTACTTCTTATAACTGGTCTAAAACTAATTTTAGCAGAACAAATTATAATTCGAGTACACAAATCAATATTACATTATC
>NW_006399757.1:4664404-4665381 GCF_000299155.1 Elephantulus edwardii | reverse complement strand
CCATATGATCCAGCTAGGAATATACACCAAGTTTATTAAAACCTAGATACAAACTAAGATATGTACACCTATGTTCACAGTAGTGTTATTCACAATAGCAATAAAATAGAAACAGTACAAATCCCTATCAACAAACAAATGAATCGAGAAACTGTGGTACATTCATATGATAGAATACTATGCAGCACTAAGGAACTACAATCTTGTAAAATACTATATAACAATGGAAAGAATCAAGACCATTATGTCAAGTAAAATAAGGACAGATATTACACAAGACCATTATTGTAAAAGTAGAAGGGTAAGTAGTAAGATATATATAAATGTCCAAAAGGGGAGGAGGAAAAAGGGAAGTGGGAAGGAAAAGGGAAAGGGTAGACATCACTAGGAGAGCAGAGTTTTAGTGGGCATAGGAATAGGTGAAGTTTAGTTGTGAAGGAATAGGAAAGATTCAATGTGGACTCAAAATGCTGGGTAATCATATACATAGATCAGCAGCAATTAATGATATAAAAGAAAATGTATATTATTATGTGCAACAATATAAATGAAATATTATATAAAAGAGTGTACATGAATGAAGCACAATGTAAACAAGTTACTGAATGCAAACCAATAAAAAACAGGCACCAAAAAAAGTGGAAAATATCACTATATGACTTTCTTTTTCTTTTTTACTGTGATTGTAATTAAAGTTTACAGAAAAGTTGGATTTTCATTCATTTGTTCATTCACTGTTGCACACTTTCCTCCCTACCCTGTAGCCTTAGTTCACTTAAAAAAAATTTATTCATTGTTGCATAATTTCCTCTCTGCGCCCCTCCCTGCCCTGCCCCAGTCTACTTTGCTATACATCTCTTATTCTGGACTGTTGTCATACAGATAAAGCCTAAACAGTTATTTCCTTCATCTGTTCCAATGCAGTGTTCATTAGTTATACCCTCTTTTCTCCCTATCTGACTTCTGAACACAGCCTT
>NW_006399757.1:4659784-4660401 GCF_000299155.1 Elephantulus edwardii | reverse complement strand
TTTCAAGACTACACAGTAGGCATCAAATATCTTTCTCATTTTTAAAAACAGAAATTTATTATCATTTTGGGTTTTTTATTATTATTTTAATGAAAGTTTATAGAAAAGTTGGGTTTTCAATAATTCACTGTTGCAACTTTTCCTCCCTCCCACTCCCTACCCCACAAACGTATTATCTCTTAGTGCCTTAAACTAGAAGTCTCAGTAACTTAGTTTATTGCCTAGTTTCACTTCCTCAAGACCAAAATCAAGGTGTCAGCTGACTAGGATCCTACTGAAAGCTTTTAAGGCTTCCAGCTTTATTCAGTGTGATAATCAAATTCAATTTCTTGTGGTCTTTAACTGACGTCTCCATTTCCTTGGAGGCTGTAGCCAGGTGCCAGCTTTTGAACTGAAGAGGCTGTCTACATTCCTTCTCAGCCTTATCAAATCGCCTCCTAAAGCAACAACAGATAACTTATGCTTCCAATTTCTTCAATTTTCTCTCCTGTCTTATCTAACTTCCTCTTCTATCACATGCCTCTTTCAAAGTTTTTAAAAGGACGCATATGAGTGAGCTGGGTTTATCTTACTGATTAAATGTAATTTCCTTATTTTAAGGTCCATTTAATATAATA
>NW_006399757.1:4647815-4659684 GCF_000299155.1 Elephantulus edwardii | reverse complement strand
AGTATCTAACATAAGATTAGGAGAGAAATAGGAAGAATAGGAAGTTATCTTGGATGAGGGAAGAAGCAGGGTGTGTTGTGAGATTTTTTTTCTATGGATCTCATATGTTCCTAAACACCTTGCTGGGTCTACAAATAACACAAGGCATGGAACATTGTCTTTACCAGGGTCATTTCTCATGTCTGTGTGTAGCAGACAAACTTGTGAAGAGAGTTACATCTCTTTGGGACAAAAAGGAGGCTTGCTTGTAACTTTTAAAAAATCAATATATTTCAGAATGTCTGATTGTTCAGTAAAAAAAATCAATATATTTATGAGGTTCAGTGTTACTTTTCTGTAGAATGATTTACTACAAGTGCAGTCATATATCTAGACCCTCTGGATCACTCCTTTGAGATTTCAGTCAAGAGGAGCTGATTTAAACATGATGGTATAAATAATAAAGTTCTTTTTTTCTAAACCAGGAATCTCATCTCTTCTGTTAGAATCCATGAAATAGTAACAGGCTAACTTATTAGTTATTAAGTATGATAAAAATCTAAGATCTTGACACCTCAGTTCAATAAAGAAGTTTTAATGAAACAACCTGAAAAGACTATTTCTCACAGGTACATGGTAGGCTAGCATCTGACTCTCACTGTGAACACTACAAAAGATGAACTAGGATGAAAGTATTTTGTTGTAACACTGTTATGTTACTGTTGTTATGTGCTATTGCATAACCTCCAACTCACAGCAACCCTATGTACAATAGTTCTGAACCCCGCCCTAGCCTGAGCCAGTCTCATTATCTCCAACACACCTAATCCCATTACCCAAGTTACCCTGTCAATCCATCTTATTCGAGACTTTCCTCTTTCACCCTGTCCCTCCACCTTTCCAAGAATGAGGTCCTTCTCCAAGGACTGGTCCCTCCTGGCCAGGTGCCCAAAGTATGTGAGATGGAACTTCAAAATCCTTGCCTCCAGGGGAACAGCCTGGTTTCATCCTCTCCAGGAAAGATCTATTTGTTCTCTTAGCAGTTCATACATAATATGTTCAATACTCTTCTCCAACACCATACAACATAATTAAAAATCATTGATTCTTAATCTGTCATCCATAGTCACTGCTCTCCTCTCTGATGCACAGCATGTAAGTACAAAGACCATGTCCTGGATCAGGCACACCTTTATCTCTAGACTCACATCATTCTTCTTTGGCACTTTGTAGAGGTCCCTGACAGCATATTTCCTGAATGAAATTTGTCTTTTGATTTCCTGACTGCTGGTGCCAAGAATGTTGACTGTGGACTTGAGCAAGCTGCAATTGTTAACAACCTCAATCTCTTCTCCATCTATCATGGTGTTGCCATTTGAAGACTACAGTCCTTGACCTTTTGCAGCAAATGCTTCAGGTCCTCTTCAGTTTCGGCAAGGAAGGTTGTGTCATCTGCATAATGCAGGTTGTTAATGAGTCTTTCTCCAATCCTGATGCTACATTCCTCCTCACTAAAGTCCAGCCTCCCAAACAATCTGTTTCTCATACAGATTGAAAAGGTATGGAGACAGGATACCATGCTGTGTTTCCTTTCTCTGTTCTGACAACTTCCTCCTGGTCCAAGTATAGATCTCACCTAAGCACAATCAAGCATTCTGGGATTCCTATTTGTTGCGATCTGCGCAGTCAAATGCCTTTGCATAGTCAGTGAAATAGAGATAAACATTCCTTTGGTCCTCTTTGCTTCCAGCTAAGATCCATTAAACCCAGCTTGTATTTCTCTGGTAGTTGTCTGTCAATGTATTGTTTCCATCGTTTTTGTATAAAGCAGGATTTTGCTTTTGTGTGATATTAGTGATACTGTTTGGTAATTTCCACATTCTTATTGGGTCATCTTTTGGGGGGGGCGGATAGGAATAAATGTATAAATAAATATGGATCTCTTTCAGTCAGTTGGCCAGGTAGTTATCCTCCATATTTCTTGGCACATGTCCAGCGCAGCATCTGTTGAAACATGATAACTGGTATTCCATCAATTCCTGGGCCTTGTTTTTTGCCAATTCCTTCAGAATAGCATGAACTTCCTCCTTCATCAACATTTCTTTTTGATCATATATTGTTTCATGAAATTTTTCTATGTCAGCCAATTATTTCTGGTGTATACCATACTCTGTGTATTCCTTCATCATCTTTTAATGCTTCCTGGATCATTCAGTATTTCATCCATAGCATTTTGCAACTCAAGGCTTGAATTTGTTCTTAAGTTCCTTCAGCTTAAGAAATGACAAGCAAGGTCATAGCTTTTGGTTTTCCAACTTCAGCATTTTGCACATTTCATTATAATACCTTGCTTGTCTTCCTGAGTTACCTCTTGAAATCTTCTGTTCAGCTCCTTTCAGTCTTTATTTCTTCCCTTTACTTTGGCTTCTTGGCATTTTAGTGCAATATTCGGGGTCTTTTCTGACGTACATCTTAGTCTTTTCTTCCTCTACTGTCTATGTAATCATCTTTTACATTCTTCATGGATGATATTCTTGATATCCTTCCACAGCTCACCTGGTCTTCACTCATTAGTATTCAAGGTCTCAAACTTATTCCTGAGAGGGTTTTAAAATTCTGGTGGCATAGACACAAGGTCAAATTTTGGTTCATGTGGATTTTATTTAGCCTTCTTTAGCTGTAGTTTGAACTTGCAAATGAGTAGTTGATAGTCAGTTCCACCATTAGCATCTGGCCTACTTTTCTTTGACTGCTGATGTTGAGCTTCTCAAATGATCCTTTCCACAGACATAATTGATCCTATTCCTGTGCATACCATTGGGTAAAATCTGTGTGTATAGTCACCATTTATGTGTTTTATGGAAGTTATTTGCAATTAATAAATCACTGATTGTACAGAATTCTATCATTTTATCTCCAGCTTCATTTCTGTCACCAAGTTCATGTTTTCTGACTACTTATTGATTCTTCTGCCTTGTTTCCAACTTTTGCATTTCAGTCACCCATCATTATTAATCTTGATTGCATGTTTGATCTATTTCTGACTGTGAAAGTTTATAGAAATAATCTATTTCCTCCTCTTCGGCTCTGAATGTTGGTGTATATATCTGAATGATAGTGGTATTCAATGGACTTCTTTGTATGTGTATGGATATTATCCATTCACTCAAAATATTGTACTTCAAGATTGATCTAGAATTGATCTTTTTAACTATGAAAGGGACCCTGTTTTTCCTCACCTCTTCATCTCCAATCAGCCTATATTCCCAGTAGTTCACCAAACCTAAACTTTAAAGAGCTTCTCATTAATCTTTTGTGAAATTTGAGTATGAAAGTCATTATGAAGGAACGATGAAAACAGCAGCTGAGAAGCTGAAGGCTATTTCTAGAATCTTGAAGCTAAGAAGGAAGGTAATCATTGACTTAGATTAACAGAATTATAGGTAGGTAAGTGATATGAAGCTACAGAGGGTATCCAAAAAAAATAGCCTATCAAGACAAAGTTAGCATTAAAAATGGTCATGACTAGAGAGTGTAAATGTATGTTTTAACAGTGTATGTTAGAACAGTGTATGTTCTAACTCTAAATGAGTCAAAAAGAGTAGACACGTAGTTATAGAGGAAATGTGTAAGACAGAGCAAAGGAGCCTCAACAAGATCTTCAACCAAAGCAAATCTGATGCAGCTATTGCTGTCGTGTACTGTAGACTAAGAACTGAACTGTATGCGACCCTCCAGCAGATTTCGAGAGTCAGTTAACTGCATGTCCATCTTGCTCTCGTGGAATAGTTGGTGTATTTGAACTGTGTACTCTTTGCCAGCACAACTCTTTACCAATGAGCCACTAGAGTGTGAGTAGGTGTAAACATGAAAGAGGTTGGACCTTTACATAAAAACCTAGACAGAATCTGCAAATTTATACACAAGTTTATCTAATAGATCTAAAAAAATCATGCAACTCAAGTTTTCCACAAATAATAAAAAGGAGAACTTGTCTCTGTGTATGTTTTTGCAGGACAGTGGGTGTTAACGTAAGGTCTTTTTGCAATTATCCCTTAGAAAGTTTTAGTTGCTTTCCCCACTAATAAAGTATTGCTGTATCTAATCTTCTTTTAAAATTCTAGATGCTCGATATAACACCAAATAAAAAATTTTCTATTCATCTGATGGTATCCCATGATCAGTGCGACACCACAGGCTGATGAGAGTCTGCAGATGCTGAAGAGTATCTTCAAAATCTACCTTCTTTATGTCTCAATTCAATGAGTACAACAAACTAAGTAAGGAAAACCATGTGAGTACTTCTGAATTACTCATCATTTCCTTGGCAGAATTCCTGGCCTCAAAGTATATTTTATAAGTTAATTTTTAATTGTTATACAAATTAAGAAATATATTTCTAATAAATGGAAAAGTACCAAATACAAACTGCACAGTAGTTTGATTTGTGAAATCTAAAAAACTGTTGCATTATCAATTTTACAGAAAAATATAATTCATAGGAGGAATCTCACCTGGATTGATTCATGCCTTAGTAGGGACACTATATACAACAGTATAAAATATTTTTTAAAAACTCAAACCCACTGTCAAGTCTATTAACCCAGAATTATTTTATTATATATATAAATATTGTACTTCTTTGTTAAATTTATTCCTAGATATTGTGATAGAACTATAAACATTTTTCTTATTTTTCACATTGTTCATGGGTAGAAATATTAAATTTTATATATGCATTTCCTATTTTGTAACCTTGCATAGTGGACAGCCTTGTCTTGTTCCTGAACTTAGAGGGAAAATGATTCTATCATCTTTAGATAGATGGTTGAATTTGCATTTGTTATTTTAATAGTTTTTTCTACTGTGTCATGCTTTTCTGTTCTGGTTTCTGTGTTTCTTCTTTGTTTTCATCAGCAAGCCTGAAGTTTTCTATTTATCTGGGAAAACCTTCACTTCACCTTCATTTTGGAAGATTCTATTTCTAGATATTGGATATTTAGTTGACTTTTTTTATCTTTTCTTCAGCGTTATGTTTCCATAGCCAAAACTAGAACTAGCAGTCTCTACTTTTTCTGATGAAAAGTTAGTGGAAGCTAAATTTATTACTGGTATTAGTTCTCTATGCATGATGATGCATTTTTTTCTGCTTTCAAGATTTCCCAATTTAAAAATGTCTTTATCTTCTCTTTTTTCTCTCAAGTATTCCATTACATGTATGTCTAAGCAATTAAAGCTGTCTCACTGGCTGCTAAGGATTTTTTTCATTAAAAAATGATTTTTTTCACTCAGGCTCTTTTGATCTAGCTTCAAGTCAGATTCTTCTGACATCTCAAATGTACAGTAAAACACCTAGTGACTTTTTGATTTCTCTTATTAGGGATCTCTGGTGGCCCAGTGGTAAGGAGCAGAGGTATCAACTCTAAGGTATGTGATTTGAATCCACCAGATCCTCCATGGGAGAAAAATGAGCAGTCTCCTTCTGTGTGGTTTACTGTCCCTGAAAGTTTGCCGGGCGGTCAGCTATGAGGTGGCTCTGCTTGACTGTACACAATAACAACTTTTAAATCTGGAATTTTTGATTGCTTCTTTTAAAAATTACTGTGGTATTCTTTACTTATTGAGTCATTTTCATCCTACTTGCCTTTAACTCTCTAAACATAGTCCACTTTATTAGCATTTGGAGCATAACTACTGATTTTACATCTTCTGCTCAATCCAACATTTAGATTCTGAGCTCTAGTTTCTACTGACCGCTATTTTAAAAAGCTGTAACTCATACTTTCCTGTTTCTTTTCACCTCTTTCTTGCTAGAACTTTGTGACTTTAATCTATAATGCTTCATCTCAAGTGAGTTCTCTCTAGCAGAGGTAACAAAGCTGCTGGCTTTAAAGATAGGCCACATCCTGGATGAATTACCACACCAACAGAGCAAGTGCAAGGAAGGAAAAGGAACAGCAGAAAAGAAATGAAAACAAAAACATTATAAATGTGCTATTCTGAACCCAAGTTCTAGAATTTTTATGAACAAAACTTCTAAATTTAATTTGTCTGGTTATTTTCCAGAGTTACAGAAATGGTTATCTGACAGCTTTAGCTATCTTTTACAGCTGGTTTCTTGCAAAAGTAATTGAACCTTTTCACTCAATCATGTCAGTAATTCCTTTTAAATAGTGCATGGAGTTCTGTGGTGTCCAAAGTACAACTGCATTAAACCTTGATAACTTCCTGAGAATCTATTTACCTCTGATATAAGACTTAAATGCCAATCTTTGTTATTCATATTGTATGCGTAGGTATGAAGCTATTTCAGACTAAATACATAAACTCAGTGTCTGCTCTTTTGTTGATGCTTGGAAAAATTGTTTTGTCCATGTGCATTTTTATATAGAGTAAACATAAGGAACTTAAGATTTCTTTATAGCATTAAGAGAAAGTTGATAAAAATACAAAATCATGGTAAACTATCCAGTTCAGGTACCATAATATGTGATAAGTATTGGTAATCTATGTTGTTAGTGGTGTCTTGATAATCTACAGTATGCAAAAAGGCCTAGAGGCTGTGGTATAAGAAAAACATTAGAGGAAAAATGTCACAGTTTTCCTTAGAGGAAAAAACAATTTCTTGCTTGCCCTTCAAACATTCAAAGTAGAAGTCAATATTGATATAATGGGGTAAGACTACTATTATATCAGTATTGATATAATAGAGTAAAAACTATGAGGTATAATTTAAAATTTCATATGTAAAATAACTTAGTTAACAGCTATACTAAAACAACTTAATTCATTCTTTTTCAAAATACTGCATTCTCCTCATAGAGACTGGATAAGCTACCTTTAAGAAACTGTTATAAAAGAGACAAAGCAGATGACCTTTCAATTCTAAGTTGCTGTAATTCTAGAAAACACAATAGATAAGAATTAGATGAGCAAAAGGGAAAGCTAACAGGGGAAAAAAGCCAAAATATTATCATAAAAGCATCACATTTCAGATTATTCATAACTAACTTAAGACAGACTAGGAAGAAGGATTGGCCATCCACTTCTGAAATAGCAGGCTTCTGAAAACCCTTTGTACAACAGAACACATTTAGATCTGACTTCTCTAAATCTGAACATTCACATTAAAGTTAACTCCACAATAGACAGTGCGATTGGCATAGGACAGAGCGGAGTTTAGGGCTATTGTACATAGGGTAGCTATGAGTCGCAAGCAACTCGACGGCACATAACAACAACAACAATAACAACAATGAGATGGGTCATAGATATTCCTAAAAGTTGTACAGTTCACTGGATTATTACATCAAAGGCAATAATATGCTGCTGGATATTATGAGTTATAACAACAGAAAACAATATCTTACCACAGTACAAAGCTATGATCTGTGTTCTTCAAATACAATGACTAAAGTGGAACAAATACAAAAACGGAAAAGCTACTGAGATTACAACAGAAAAGTAGACATAATTCAGCCACAACTGAAGTCAAGTGGACATAGAACAAATACTTAGAAAAGATTTAAAGTGGTAAAAAAAAAAAAGGTGAACTCATATTTCTTTACTGAAATTAAGAAAAAGTAAGATTAAAATTGGGCTTAATTTCTGAAAGATAATATAAAGTTAGGACAAATAAAAGCAATACTAATAATTAAACACAAGAAAAAGGTAAGAATGTTCTATGAGCAAAACAGTTTACAGGCTGGAAAGAGAAATAGTTTACCTCTTTCAGTTGGTCAGCACTCCCCCATGACGCAGAACGCTGATGTGATCTTTTTTCTGCTCCTTCCTCTGCCCAACAGCTGGGTGTCTTTGGGGCAAAAAGTATTAAAACATAAGGAATTGTGTCTCTACTCACTGATCTCAAAGAAACTAAAACATATTTTAAAATATAAGCGCATTTTAGTTGAGGGATTATAGTAAAACTCTCTGAGTGCTAAGATTTTCAGAAACATATGATATATTTGAAAAATACATTCTGAATTAATATGATGAAAACAAGATGTCTCCAAATTATCCTTCTCAAATGTTTGACAGTTTCACAACAATATCAGAAACTTAAGATTTTAATTCAAAGATATTTTGCATATTGATGGTTTTAAAGAGAATACTAAAACTAAATATAAAATAATACTTAAATACAATGGACAGATACAATTAAAAGAACTGGCACAGATGCAGAAATTACAGAGTGACTTATGTATCAAACACTTAAACAGAGGATTGACTGTATAACTTTTCAGTACTCAGGGAACAGAGAATTAACAAGTGTATTCTTTGAGAAATATTGGACATATTTATGTGAAAAATGAAAATTCATTAAAAATATGGTATTTTAAATATTAATAAAAGATTAAAAAGATAAGCTAAATAAATTTATTCATAACTGAGATAATATATCTTTAAAGCAAAACAATAATTATCAAAAACAGAAGCTTTTTTCTGTTTTCATTTAAAACTCACTTAAAGTTATTTAATTCAAGTATGTCAAAGTTGATGAGGATGGCACAGGAAAGAGAAAGGTCATTATAAATCTTACGTCAATAGCACCTAACTACAAAACTAAGCTATTATGAGAACGATTATTGAAATGAAACAGAAAAGATTAAATTTCAAATGAAACCACAAAATAGTAATAATAAGACATTTAATAATTGTGTTAAGAAAATATTATAATGGCATCTTTAATATATGAAAAAAGACACTGTTTGGTGGCATCAAGCTGACTATGACACAATAACCCTATGAACAACAGAATGCCAGCTATGAGTTGGTTCTGACTTGGTAGTACATAACAACAAAAAATACATCATAAAGGAGTCCTGATGGTACAGTGTTTGAAAACATGATAAAGGGTCACTCTGAGCCAGAATCAACTTGCCCACAGTGGATAATTTATATTATGAATCAGAATCAGCTCAATGGAAAAGAGATTTTTAGCAACTGCATCAAAGGGGATGGGGCTCTGGTGGATTATTATTATTATGCTAATAATGAAGAACCACAAGAAATACACAAATACTTTTCAAACAAATATTTTTCAAACAACTTCCATAACTATTTCATATATATATATATGTATATCTTAAAAGTACACTCAAATAAATCACAATAAAGAGATAAAAAGTTACAAAAATATAAAAAGTAAACTTCTTAACATTCTGCACAATGCTACTCCACAGATAACTTGAAATACAATACTTAATCATCTGTACTGAACATAACAGCTTGCTCTTTAGTTCTCACACTATAAGGAATTCTTCCTCTCAAACTGATTTCACTGCATTACAAGATAAAATGAGTCTTTCATAAATTTAAAAATGCAAAACCAAAACTTATGTCTAGGACAGTTGACAAAAAGTGACTGACTAAAATGTCAACAAGTAAGTCTCTTTCATGTAATTCCAAGGACCATTTGATTTCTCCACTCTGGAACTGTGTAAAGCCCAGCCTCAAAGAGCGAGGTTTTCTCTTTGACTCTCAAGGTCTCAATCCTCCAAACTACCTACCCACAATACTGGAGTCCTATCTAAGGGTCAATTTATTGAGTAAAATAAAGTGAAATGTCCGGTTTCACAGGACTGCACTGGCATAAAAGTGAACACAAGTAAGACAAATTATTTAAAAAAAAGCTTAAAGTATGTGCTAATTCTATTATTTATATTTTTTTCTTTCTTCTCAACCAGCACTGGTAAACATGTTTTCCTGTTTTATCAGTTTAAAAACAGTTTAAACTAACTCCTAGCAACAAAATATCCTTCTTCAAAATTACAAGTGACTACATAACTTCTAAAAAATTGTAAAAACTCTAAATAACCAAACAAACCAAATCCTAATCACTTCACAAAACTGTAGTAATTGTATGTAAAACTTACATAAAACTAGGAAATATTTAAAACTCTAAAATCCTATTTGTATGGTTCACCACTGGCCTGTAGAAAATATTTTGAAAATATGACTACTGACTATTAATTACTTTACATGACTTATCATTTATTCTTTGTATTAAAGTATTAATAAACTCATCAAGGAATTAGATGATCATGGGCTGAGTTTAAATTATAAAACTATTCCAAGATAGGTAATGTCAAACCTTACATTATTTTAAAAACTCTGTTGTTGTTGCTATGTGCCATTGAGTCACCAGTGACTTATAGTCATTTTATTTATAACAGCTCTGAAGCCTATGACATATCTACCCCCATTTTCCCTACTGTGTCAATCCAACCCATTTGAGGGTCTTCTTCTGCACTATAAGTATTTTAAAAGATTTTTACTCTAAAAGATTATTTTTTTAAACCTAGAGATTATCTTTAAAAAGTCAGTCCTCATATATTACAAAGCAGCACATAAAGATTATGATTCAAGTATAATTATCCTCTTTCCTTTCTGGTAACAATGGTAACTATATATAAGTGTGTGCTTTAGTTATTAGGAAAGAATATAGAAATGGCAAAGATCAACTTAAAAACTTACACAGTGGTTGTTAAGACTTATTTTTATTTCATGGAAAAGCAAAAGTTTTGAAAAAGCTGAAATAATTCAGTGATAACAGTTATATAAAATTTTTACCAGGTTCCAAACTACACAGCAAGCTTTAGATTTCTAAATTAGACCAATCTCAAAGTATGTTTTTCAGATGAGCAAAATCAGTGCCACGTGGAAACTGTGAGAAAAGTTAATTTTCAGGCTAATGATTAGATTTACTGTATCCCACCAGGGCAGGTAAAGTCCAGCAATCTATTTTAGTAATCCATGCTTACACAAGCTAAAGTTTGTAAACTACTATTAGATTAAGGAATTAAAAGGTATAAGATAAAGACTCTGTACTCAAAGTGTAACACTGATCACTATCTGCTCATTTTTTCTTATAGGCAAGTATGTGACCTAGTGGATAGAGAGCTGCACTGCCAACCCCAAAGCTGAATCCACCAGCTGCTCTGTGGGGGAAAGATGGGAGATCTCCTGGGTGCTTTACAGTGTCTGAAAACCTCCTGGAGGGTCAGCTGTGAGCCAGTTCCAAGTTAAGTATCCTTTAATAGATTTAATATAAATTTACATGTAACTACATTTTTTGGAAATGAACATATGCCAATGTAAACACTCTCTGAAGCTATGCATAAAGTTGGATTATGAGAGTCACAATTTCTCTTCACAAAAGAATATTATCACAAACTATCCTCGGCAACAAGCGACTCGATGGCATATAACAACAGCAGCAACAATCCTTGGCAATGATGAATTTTGCCTGAGTGTCTAAGCAAAGAGCAAGAACTTCATTACCTACATTAGGTCTCAATGTAGGCAACTAGATTTGAGTGAAAACCTGTCAAGTAATGACTTGTGATTTTTTTTCAGATTATCAATCCTGAAACCTAAGAAATGTTAGGCAGCTGTATTTCTATTTCCAGATTTCAAGGTTCAGGTGATAGGCACATGTCAGTTGTAAATCTCTAATTTTTAAAAACTACAACAGAAACCAACTATTGCATAGAAATGATAAAATATAAATATTTGCCTTACTCTGTAAGAAAGGCTAATAGGAGGTAAAAAAAAAAGTAAGCACCAATAAGGTGCAGAATTAAGCAGATGATAAATATGTTAATAAACATAAATATGAGGAAAATAATACTTTTTAATATTTCCAAACATTTTAACCCTTAAATAATAACATTCAACAGTCATAATGGAAAATTGTTTCCCTGGAATTACAAAATAGGTATTTTATTACTTTTATTGTTTCTTGGCAGATTTGTTGTTTTAAAACCCTTAGTTCATATCCTGTGCCCATTTGTCGTCTTCACCGAAGACGACATTCAGATGGCTAACAAGCACATGAAGAAATGCTCAAAATCCCTAGCCCTAAGAGAGATGCAAATTAAAACAA
>NW_006399757.1:4628600-4644635 GCF_000299155.1 Elephantulus edwardii | reverse complement strand
AAAATAATAATGTAATCATAATAATAAAAATCTCTTAGCTGAAGTACTACATAAATTGTGATTAAAAACCAGGTGCAGGAATCTTAGAGGAGCCATCTTTAAAATTCTGCTGACTATGAATCATGAACTTAACCTGAATCCGAATGACTACATCTGTGGAAGAGTGGAGAAGCTCAATACCATCAGTCAAAACAAGGCCAAGGGCTGACTGTGGAACAGACCATCAATTACCCATATTAAAACAAGTCCACAATAATGAAAATATGATCTTAAGTCTATCCCAATTGAATTTAGAAGCCTTCTTAAGAACAGATTTGATGTGGTAAACAATAATAACTAAAAGACAAGATGTTGTGGAATGACACAAGAACATCATCCACGAAGAAAGCGAAAGGTCATTCCAAAGAGAGGGAATAAAGAAAAGACCAAAATGACTATCAGAAGAGACTGAAACAGGTACTGCAAGAAAAAAGAACCCAAAACAAGCGGCAGATATGTTGAAGTAAAAGAGCTGAAAAGATTTCAAAGGGCAGCTTGAGAAGACAAAGCAAAGAATTATAATGAAATGTGCAAGAAGCTAGAGCTAGGAAACCAAAAAAGAATAACATTCTTGGTATTTCTCAAGCTGAAAGAACTAAAGAACAAATGCAAGCTTCAAGTTGCAATATGGATGAATTCTATGTGGAAACCTTGAATGATACCTTGATGTATCAAAAAGAACTGGTAAGTAGTAAACAATTTCAGGAAGTAGAATATGATTAATAGCCAACAGAAGTCGAAGCTGCACTCAATATGCTGTTCTGTTGTTAAGTGCCATCGAACTGTAGGCAACTCATAGCAACCCTATGAATGAAAGTACTCGACACTTGTGTGACTTTCATCCTTTCTCTAGGTTCATAGGGTTTCTGGAGGCAAGCTATTTATGGAAGTGGATGCCACTCCTGCTTCCAAGCTTGTTTTAATCAGGGAACTCCACCAAACACTGTCCACCATGGGTAACCATTAACGCATTTGACACATCAGTGTCACACTGTTTAGCTTCACAGCAAACACAAGTTACCTTTGTACGGCAAGTGGACACCCCAGGGCTACATGACCTAGAAGAATGTTTGACCAAAAACAAGAACAGGCCTGAGGACCGCGGATTAGAGTCACCTTTGGTTTGGTAGCATCATTTGCGGTCCACTAGGCCAATTGGTCTCTCTCTGTGTTGTTAAGTGCCACTGAGTCGTAGGCAAGTCATGGTGACCCTATGAATGAAAGTCCTCGACACCTGCATGACTTTCATCCTTTCTCCAGGTTCATAAGGTTTCTGGAGGCAAGCTATTTACAGAAGTGGATGCCATTCCTGCTTCCAAGGTTGTTTTAATTGGGGAGCTCTAACAAACACTGTCCACCATAGGGAACCATTATGACATTTGACACATCAGTGTCACAGTGTTCAGCTTCACAGCAACCACAAGTTATCTCTGTACAGCAAGTAGACACACCAGGGCTACATGACCTAGAAGCATGTTTGACCAAAAACAATTAAGAACAGGCCCGAAGGCCCTATGGTATTTTACCATTCTGGCACACCCAAATGCTGGCAAACTCTGGGCCAGAGACCCGTAACTCATCTAACAAGTCTGCTCTGCGGCCACCCTCTTGGGGCAAACCGAAAGCCACAAATGCCCCAGCATTCCCAACTTGCCTCTCTCTGTCTTCCAGGCTCCAGAGGCCACGTGAATCCATCCAGCTGACACTGACACTCAGGACACTGAATATACTGGCAAAAAAATGAGATGCCAGGAATGATGGCATATCAACTGATATGTTTCAACAAAGAGATGCAGCCCTGACATGCTAACCACGCTATGCCAAGAATTTTTGAAGACGATATCCTGCCCAGCAGACAAAAAGAAATCCGTAACTGTTTCCATTTTAAAAAAAAAAAAGGTGATCCAAAAGAGTGTGGAAAATTAACAAACAATAACATTAATATTACATGCAAGTAAAATCTTATTGAAAATTATTTAAAAACAGCCTGAACAGAAAACTGATAGGGAAATTCAAGAAATTCAAGACGGATTCAGAAAAGGGCATGGCAGGATGGATATATCAATGATGATGTCATATGGATGTTGGCAGAAAGCTCAGAATGCCAGACAGATGTTTACCTATGTTTGATTATGCAAAGGCATTTGACTGTGTGGATCATAACAAATGATGGATAACTTTGAGAAGAATGGAAATCCCAGAATAGTTAATTGTGTTTGTGTGAAACTTACATGTAGATCAAGGTACAGTTGTTCAAACAGAACAAGAGAACACTGCCTGGTTTATATGCAAGAAAGTGTATGTCAGGGCTGTATCCTTTCTCTATACCTAGTCAATCTGCATGCTGAGCACATTATTTGAGAAGCTGCATTATATGAAGAGGAATGAAACATGAGGATTGGAAGATTCATCAACAACCTGTGCTATGCAGATGACACAACTTTGCTTGCAGAAAGTGAAGATGACTTGAAGCACTTATTGAAGAAAAGCAAAGACTATAGCCTCTATTATGGGTTACATCTCAATCCCAAACAAACAAAAATCCTCCCCGCTAGATCAATAGATCATAATAAATGGAGAAAAGACTGAAGTTGTCAAGGATTTAATTTTACTTAGATCAACAGTCAACACTCATAGCAGCAAGTGTCAAGAAATCAGGACATGATGTGTTGGGAAAACTTGCTGCAAGAATCTCTTCACAGTTCTAATGAGGAAGGATTTAAGCTTACATCCTAAATGGCATGTGATTCAAGCCATAATATTTTCAATTACTTCTCATACATCTGAAAATTGGACAGTGAGTAAGGAGTACAAAAGAATCATCAATGCCTTTGAATTGTAGTGTTGGCAAAGAGTACTGAACAGTCTATGGACTGACTGATAGGCAACATTATGACAGATGGAGAAAAGACTGAAGTTGTTGACAACTTCATCTTGGATCTGCAAGCAACACTTTTGGTACCAGCAGTAAGGAGATTAGGATATTTATTGCACTGGGAAAGTCCGTAGTCAAGGACCTCTCTAAATTACAGGAAGGCAACAGTGTCAATTTGAAGACTAAGGTGTGCCTGATACAGGCCATGGTTTTTTCAGTTCCTTTCAATGCACCTGAGAGTTAAATAAGGCTGACAGAAGAAGTAATACCATTGAGGTATGGTTTTGGAAGAGAGTACTGAATATCCCATGGACTGCCAAAAAAACAAACTGGTCTTGGAGAAAGTACAGCCTGACAGTTCCTTGGAGGCAAAGATGACAAAGTTTTGTCTCATATATAGCCAAATGGCTTCTTGAAGGCAAAGGTCACAAACCTTCATCCCATATATTTTGGACATGTTTCTAGGAGAGGCTATTTCTTGCACAGGGACATCATGCTTGGAAGGGTAGAAAGTACATGACAGAGAGAAGATCCTCAGCCGGATGGACTGACCCAGTAACTGCAGCAATAGGTTCAAGTATGTCAGAAATTATAGGGATGGCACAGGATAGGACAGGGTTCAGATCTGTTGTTCATAGGGTGCTAAGAGTAGTACTTTTTCAACAGCACCTACTAACAATACGGATTGTCAAAAGAAAATTAGTCTGTCTTGGAGGAAGTGCAACCAGGGACTTCTTTAGAGGCAAGGAGGATTAAACGTCATCTCACATAACTTTGGCTTGTTGTTATGAGGGGTCAGTCTTTAGAAAAGGGACATCATGCTGAGAAAAGTGGAGGAAAAAAGAAAGTGAGGAAGACCCCAATGGGATGGATTAATATGGCAACTGCAACAATGGGCTTGTTTATGACGGACATTCTGAGGATGGCAGTGGGTAGGGCAAGCTTCAGATAGGGTTCATAGGGTCGCTGTAAACTGTAGTTGATCTGAAGACGTCTAACAACAACACAGGAATCATGATTTGTGGTGTTTAAGAGAGATTATTTCAAATCCCAAGAGTACGATATCTGATATGTTGTAGCTTGCTAATTTTGGTTGCTGCTCCTGCAACGCAAACACTTGTGAAGTGAGGAACTATGAACAACCAACAAAATTACAGAATATTCGTCTCACTGAGCCTCCCTCTCTTCAACTATTACACAGTCCAAGTATTATAGTTCCTTACCCGTAAGGTTTTCCAAATGTTCCTACCAATACCATTTATCTTTTCCCAAGGACCCTTTCTAGGTCCAGATTCAATACACCTGATTTAGGGCCCCAAGATGTCAGAAAAAATACTGACCTGGAATGCTAACTGAGTTTCAGAGCCTTGTAGTTCTACTACTTCAGTCATTCTATTATTCCATTCTGGACTGCCATTTCCTACCAGTTCAACCTTAATGTTTACATAATCAATTATTGATGGTAGTAATAATGATTTTTTTCCTACTGTTGCTGTTAGATGCCACTGAGTTGAGTACAACTCATTGCATCCCTATATACAAAAGATCTGAACCCTGTTCTATCCTGTGTCATCCTCACATTTCCTGACACACAAGAGTCCCCTGTGGCAGTCATCGTATCAATCCATCTGGTTACAGGTTTCTCTCTTTCACTGATCCTCCACCCTTCTAATAATCATATCCCTCTCCAAGGAATAGCCCCTCCTAGCAAAATGCCTAAAGTATGGGAAGTGAAGCCTCATCCTTCTTGCCTCCAAAGAGCACTCCAGTTGCACTTTCTCCAAGACATGTCTATTTGTTCTTCTGGCCATCCATGGGATGTTCAGTGCTCTTCTCCAACACCAAAGCCCAAAGCCATCAATTCTTTTCCTGTCATCCTTATTCATTGTCTATCTCTCAGATGTACAGAAAGTGATCAGAAAGACCATGGCCTGAATCAGATGTGCCCTAGTCTTCAAACTGACATCTTGTTGTTGTTATGTGCCGTCGAGTCGCTTGCGACTCATAGCGACCCTATGTACAACAGCCCTAAACTCTGCTCTGTCTTGTGCCAATCGCATTGTCTCTGACACTCCCATCCTGATTACCTCAGTCACCGAATCAATCCACTTCACAGAGGGCCTTCCCCTCCTGCGCTGTCCCTCCATCCTCCCCAGCATGATGTCCTTCTCTAAGGACCGGTCTCTTCTTACAATATGTACAAAGTATGTTAGAGCCTCAGAATCCTTGCCTCCAAAGAGCCACCCGGTTTAACCCTTTCCAGGATGAATCTGTTTGTTTTCCTAGCGGTCCATGGTACTCTCAATTCTCTTCTCCAGCACCACAGCTCAAAGGCATCAATTCTCTTTCTGTCCTCCTTGGTCATTTTCCAACTCTCTGACACATAACAAGTGATTGTGAAGACCATTGCCTGTATCAGACGCACCTGAGTCTCCAGAGAGACACCACTGCTCTTCAGTACTTTGGAGAGGTCCCTAACAGTAGACTTTCCCATGGCAATGCGCCTTTTAATTTCCTGGCTGCTGGTGCCAAGAGTGTTGACTGTGGAGCCAAGCAAACTAAAGCTGTGAACAATCTCAATCTCTTCACCATCCATCCTGATGCTTCCAATTGGCCCAGTGGTGAGAATCTTAGTCTTCTTGATATTGAGCCTCAATCCATATTGGAGGCTACAGTCCTTGACTCTCTGCAGCAGGTGCTTTAGGTCCTCCTCAGTTCCAGCAAGCAGGGTTGTGTCATCTGCATAATCTGACATCTTACTCCTCAATACTTTAGTGAGGTCCCTAACTATAGATTTTCAATACAATGCATCACTCTTATTTCCTGACTGCTGGTACCAAAGGTGTTAATTGTGGATCCAAGCTAGATGAAGCTGTTGAGAGTTTCCATCTCCTCTCCATCCATTATGATGCTACGTATTGGTCCAGTGGCAGTAAGTTTTGTTTTCTTGACTTTGAGATGCAGTCCATACAGAAGGCTGCAGTCCTTTATCTTCTTGCAACAAGTGCTTCAAATCCTCCTATTTCAGCAAGCAAGGTTGTGTAATCTGCATAACACAGGTTATTGATGAATCTCTCCAATCATGATGCCACACTACTCTCCATAGTGTCCAGCTTCTAGGATAATTTGCTCAACATACAGATTGAATAGGAATGGAGAAAGAATACAACCCTGATGCACTCCCTTCTCAATTTTAAACCATGCAGTGTTCTGCTGCTTTGTTAGCACAACAGGTCCAGGTATAGGTTCCACAAGAGCAGGATAAGTGCTCCAGGACTCTTATTCTTCTTAATGTCAGTTACAACTTGTTATGATCCACATAGTGTCTTTGTATAGTCAATAAAGCACAAATAGACACTATTCTGGTATTTTTTTACTTTCAGTCAGGATCTATCTGACATCAGCAATGATATCCCTGGTGCTATGGCTTCTTCTAAATCCTGTCTGAACTTCTGGCAGTTCCCTATCTATGTTACAACTGCTTTAGCCATTTTTTAATGATCTTCAGCAGTTAATTTTGCTTGCATGTGATATTAATGATATTGTTCGATAGTTTCCACATTCAGTTGGAATGCTTGTCTTGGGGAATGGGATCAAATATGAGCCACTTTCTAAGTGTTGGCCAAATAGCTGTCCTCCAAATTTCCTGTCACAGACTAGTGAGCACATCCAAGGCTGCATCTATTAATTAAAACAAGTCAGTTGGTATCCCATCAATTCTTAGGGCCTTATTTTTTTGCCAATGCCTTCAATGGCCTCTGTATTTAAAAGCTGGTTGGGTTCTGTCTAAAAGTCTCCAATTTGAAGCAGTTGGATTCTGAAGGGAAGGTTCTTTTGACTTAATTGAAAGTCAGGTGTAAACTTATTGGCCATTCTGATTTAGTTAACAATCAACTGTGGCCTGTAAGCGTCCTGTTTAAGCAATAAGGACCTGGTAGGTGGGGATTTGTATTTTATTTTTTTCTACATTAAATTATTATGTTTAAACCTTCTGGTATTAAAATATTATAAATTCTAATACAGAAGGCAACATTCATCTTCATCTGCTACATTTATACATTGTGCTAGAAACATAACATAAATTGTGTTCTTACATTCTTCCTGTGATAAACAGTGTGTGATCCCTTAAAAACCCTGAGTAGTTTAACAATATAGAAAACCGTTTCCACTTGGATTACACTAATGCTTTCCACTAACATAGTATTTCCTATTCCATACTTTTAACTTCTATGGAGTAGTTATTTATACTATGGGGAGTATATTGCTTTCCCATATTCTATCCTGAAATACAATCTAAATTTTAAGTTAACAGTATTTAATGTCACTAGCACAGAGATGTTCTTCTGTGTAAATGCTATTTGTTACTATCACAGGATTTTTTAAAAGTTAATTAATGGGCTAGAGGATATAAAAACCTAAGTATCCATGTGCCAGACGACAAAGGTTAACTATATTACTATGTTTCCACTGACAAGAAGAAAGCCCAGTTTTTAAGTAGCAGAAATAAAAAGGATAATCCTTTATCAAGTATCATTTGACAAGTATTTTAGCCACAGATTCAGTATATGTTCACAAACATAAAACCAAATATTAGTAATACAGCCATTAAAAATATTACTTGCTAAACTAAGAGTATAACTACTTTGTTGTGAACATCTCAATTATAGGATTCTACATTTGACTACTGATTCAATGATGACTGAAAAAAAGTAAAAGTGATTCCTTATAGCAATGAATCTTTATGCGTTTGTTAGTCTATCAGAAACCAGCTCCATTGAGCACAATTATGATTCAGGAAATGCAAAAGGCAGTCTATGAGGCCAAGAGAGTCAAATCTTCAGCCTTAACATTTCATGATTAAGCCCTTACAGAATGTTTAAACAATTGCTGCTTCTCAAACAAATTTCAGTATCAAGCTCTTCTGCATATGGCAGATACATCCACACAGTTGTTTAAGTATGACTTTGGGCTATGAAATAAGATTTAGATCAGCACGGTAACTGACCATTCTTTTTTTTATCTTACTATTTACTATTTGAGACACTTCATCCATTCTTCCTAGGAATGGAGAAGGGAAAGAGTGAATATTTTTATAACATCAAAATCTTATTGGACACTAAACAACAAATGCTGGCAAGGGTGTGGAGAGATGGAAACGCTCTTACACTGTTGAGTAATGTAAAACAATGCAACTACTATGGAAAGCAGCTTGGTGCTTCCTTTAAAAATAGAAATACCAGGGAGCTCTGGTGGCCTAGTGGCAAGGAGCTGCAACTACAATCCCAGAGGTGCACGGTTCAAATCCACCATATGCTCTGCCGGAGAAGGAGGGACAATCTCCTCCTGTACCAGTCAGATCTGATTTGACAGTACACTCACACAAAAATAATAAAATTTTTTAAAAAATGGAAATACCAATTGATACAGCAATCCACTATTAGGTGTATATATATTCTAAGGAAATAAGAGCTCCAACATGAACTGATAAATGCATATACATGCTTATTGTAACATTATTTATAATAACAGAGATGGAAACAAACTAAGTGATTATTAACAGAGAAATGTTAAGGAAGTGACAGTACATTCATACAGTGGTGTACTATGCAACATTAAAAAATTCACTTAACACTGTTATATAACATGAATGAATGAAGAGGAAATTATGCTGAGTGACTTAAGTCAATGACAAAAGAAGAAATACTATTTATGACCACCATTATAAAAAGCTAAGAAAAGGTTTCCACATACACAGAACCATTACTGGATGGTTACCAAAGATCCGAAGGGAGGGATAAAGGGAATAAAAATTAATAAATACTTAATAGTAACTTATTAAATTGGGTGAAGGTAAAAGCATTATACAATAATTGGCTGATAAGACACACTTATTAATTAATTATATTAATTGTAATTAGTTTTAAATAAAGTTTGTGTAAATGATTGAAAAATTGTTGACATATAAACTTTTTCACTCAAATTATAATTTTTAAAAAATGTAAACGTTGCATTGCCTTAATGTTTTAACCTTTATGGCCATCCTGGCTATACTATCTAAGGATGATGTTCCTTTTCTCTGAGGTCTGCAGGTGCAAGGTATAATAATCTATTTCCAGAAAGTCTTCATCATTATGGCCAAACAGATGTAAAATGCAGTAATTTGTGCCTGAAGGGTCTTGATTCCCAGCACTGCAGATAAACCTTTACAAGAGATCCCCAGAAACAGGCATGATAGAGGAAGTAATTTTACTAGCATGTTACCAGTAAAATCTGTCCTGTCACCATGCTGGGACTACTGTGTACTAGAGCAAACACATACGTGATTAACCAATCACGTGGTTCCACGTATGTATTATTCATCTATCTCTGTCAAATTTTTCTGGATATGCTGCCTTTAATGCCTTTGATGGTTTTTAAGGCAATTATGACTTGTAACATTCCAACAGTACCAGAATATACCTCTCTTCCTTGTTTGAGGGACTGGCCATTTTCACTCTGATTATGCAGGTTTACTGCTCCTGTGTGTCTCCTTCCTCCTCAATAAATCCCTTTTTACAAAATAAACAAAATAATCAAGTGTTGTTGGTTTTGATTGTTGATGAGTTGAGCAGACTCATAGTGTCTCTTATAAACAAAAGACCTGAAGCCTTTCTATAACTATCACCCTTTCTCAAAGTTTGCAGAATTTCCAGAGGCATATTGTATTTCAAGTGGATGCTACTGTCGCTTCTAAAATCAATCATACCTCATAAAAAACTAAAACAAAACCAACAGAGTTTATAGCTTACTTCAGAGTTAACTGACTTTATCCAAAGTTAGCTGAAGTTAAATCTAAAGACTTTCACATTTGTTACTCTCAAAGAAATAAAAACTGGGTTTCTAGGAAAAGATGCTGGTTGGTATGAAATTCCTTGGACTCAAATCTAAAATAAAATACATTTAAATGTTAAACTTTTGGCATGTTTTAAATATTTAAGTCATTCGTTTTTTTAAAATTTAAAACACCAAAAAACCCCAAGAAACATCCCAAAACAAAACACCATCATCTGGACAAAATGAGGCAGAAGAAGACACAGTTACACTTAAGATTTAAGTCCCAACAATTACTAGACATTGAAAGGCATAAGAATCATGTTTAACATTTCCTCTCTACCAGTTATTTCTTTTTTAACCATTTTAGTTGTCATGTGCCACCACTGAGTCAAAACCTGACTCAGCACTGGTTTTGTCTTGTGGATGCTGTCAATGGCAACTATTTCCCTGTGTGGAGCTACTTACTGGAGGCCAGATGTGGCCACCTTCATGATGGCCACAACAGGACTAAATCAGTGGTGTGTAAAAATACCCGAGTTTGAACACACACACACACAACACACACACACACACACACACACACGTGTGAGTATTTATATCTATATCTACCAATCTATACATATACACACACACAAAGAGGTTTGGTAGATGATATTTCTACATAAGCATTTGTGCTGCAAATATACTCAACAAAGATGAGGCAAAATTATGAAAACATCTTAAGGAAATTATCTGATTATCTAGAATCAAACACCTTAAAAATAGGAGTTTCTGGACTTGGGAGCTTGATGGTGAACCTCAAGGTCAATATTCTATAAGATAATACTCTACAATATTCTAAAACAATCTATTCTAAAGACAATATTCTACCTCTTACTTTGATGAGTAGTGACTAGGATCTTAAAAATATGTAAATAGCCTTTAAAGGACTACTGGACTCTCCAATCTGGAGTGAAAAAGAATGAAGAAAACAAAGATAATTAGCCAAAAATGTTAAACATTTAAATCTTAGTCTATGTGACCCTGAGACAAGAACTAGATGGATATTGGCCACCACTAAAGACTGCTGTGAAAGGGCTTGCTCTAGAAGGTCCTGAATAAAATAGGTCTATGAATCTTGGGCACTAACCTTAAGAAAAACAGTAATTTCAGAACACTTAGTTATGCTTATATGAAATTTATACCTAGACCAAGAAGCTGTTAGCCAAACAGAGCAAGGAAACACTGCATGGTTTAAAACGACAAGGTGTGTGTCACTGGTACATTCAATTCGATGGCACTTAACAATAACAAAGGTCAACAAAGAAGGCAGATAGATAAAAGAAGGGTGAATGGAAACCACTAGGAGGAAGTGGAAGAGTAATGTTACATTGTGAAGACTGCAATCAATGCAATGAAACGAACTGTGTGAAACTGTTGAAAAGAAAGCCAATTTACTCTATAAACCTAAATAAAAACAATGTTAAAAAAAATAGCTGCCATAGCATGGTATAGTGCTAATTATATTACGAGGTGACTTATACTCCCTAGTGGTGCAGTGTGTTATGTGTTGTGCAGAGGGAGATCTGGTAGCTTAGTGGTAAGAAGTTGTACTGGCAACCCAAAGGTATGTGGTTTGAATCTACCAGTTGCTCTGTGGGAGAAAGATAAGCACGAAGGGCAATCTCCTCTAGTCCAATTAACTGCCACTGCAAACCTGTTGTAGGTCTACAATGGGTCAGTTCCAACTCTACAGTACAAAACAACAGCAGCAGTGTAGTGTTTTATGTGTTGAGCTGTTGATCAAAAGGCTGCATGAGTACATTACAAACTGAAACTCACAAGTCACTCTTTAGGAAAAAGATGAGGCAAACTGTTTATGTTAAGATTTATACACTCAGAACTGATGGAATGTCTGCAAGAGTCAGAACTGACTCAATGATAGTGGACTGGTTTATTATGTGATACAGTGCGGTTGGCGCAGGATAGAGCAGGGTTTAGGGCTGTTGTGCATAGGGTCGCTATGAGTCGGAAACGACTCGACGGCACATAACAACAACAACAACAATATAATAAAGTGTGTATGTATAATTTTATTTATCAAAAACTCCATTGTAGTAATAAAATCCATTTTAGTAATAAAATTGAAGCTCACATTGGTAACAGACTGACCCGTGTTGAAAGCTTGGCTCCAAAACCTTAGGTAAGTCACTTAACTTCCTTGAGCTTTTCTCTCTCCGTTTGTGCAATTTACAATGTTGAGGTATTTTGAGAACACAGGATATAAAGCATAAAGCAGATGCTACGTATTCAATAACTGGTGCCTCTTCCTCTTGTTTTTAGATGAATATACTCATTTTCTCCATATTGTGTGCACTTTCTAAAATTATGTGCTTAGTTACTTGACTTTCTTTGATTATACCTTATACTTTATCTATACCTAAAATTTATTTGTTAATTTAACTCCTCCAGGAATATAGCTCTGAATTATCATGTCAAGACCTTGCTCTAGTTTGGCTAGTTACTTCTTATTCAACAACCCACTACATGCCATCTCAAATAAAATATCTTCACAAAACTAAGAAAAGAAAGCAAAAGGTTGAAGGCATAAAATATTTATAAAGGCAGAATGGATTAAATGAGTAACAAAGGAACTACTTTCCTACATTCAAGTTTATGTGTATAATAAAAATTGAGAAGCAAAATAGTCGCAGATCATGTCCAAAATTCCTTCTTCCTTTTCTCTTGCCTCGTTCTCTGACATGAATTACTAATCCCTTCATTTCTCTAATCCATTTAGCTCAATGTTTCTTTTCTTTGAAATCCCTCATATGTAAAAGTCCTGTGATCCAGTATCTCATTGTAGAAAATCCTTTCTCATCAGTTTTTTTAAATTTGTATCTTATCTATCTAATGATATGGCAAAGTTAAGACTCATAGCATCTCTTACATATTAAATGTTAATTTTTTTTTTTTTACTGTTAAGATATTGTCAAGATATTTGGAGTTTTTTTTTCTTTTGACATGGGAGAAAAAGTTTTTCAAATTAAAAAAAGACTTGGGGGTTCTGCCACAAATAGAGACAAACAGTATAATTTTCTGGCTCAATGTGTTAGTCTTGGGTTTAAATAGGAAAAAAAGTTTATAACATGAACTTCCTTACCATGTGTTAATAATTTATAACATCATTATTGTTGCTGCTACTGTTAGGTGCTGTAGAGTCAAGTATGACTTACAGTGACCCTATAAACAAGAGATCTGAAACCTGTCCTATCCTGTGCCATCTTCATTGTCTCTGACACACTTGAACCCAATGATGCAGTCAATGCCTCAATCTATCTCATTGAGGGTCTTCCTCTCTTTTGCTGAACCTCCATGTTTCCAAGGATAATGATGTCCCTTTCCAAAGAATAGCCTCTCCTAGCAACATTCCTAAAGTATGTAAGATGAAGCTTTGTCATCCTTACTTCTAAGGAACCTTCTACCTGCACTTTTTCTAAGACTTATTTATTCTTTTTGCATTTCATGGATTCTTAGTGTTCTTTCCAATGCCACTACTCATAAGAATCAGTTTTTTCCCCCATCATCCTTACTGATAATATGAATAAGGAAACATATGAAGTACTTATTATATAAGGGATGTCTAGTGGTCTAGTGATAAGCTGTATTGCAATCCCAAAGGCATGTGGTTAGAATTAACCAGCTGCTCCACAGAAGAAAGTAGGCAATCACCTTTCATGTGATTAAAGTATCTCTGAAAACCAGTTGGAGGGTCAGCTACAAGTCAGTTCTGATTCAAAGGTACACAACAACACAAACATATATAACATGATTACTAGTCCTCTATACTATGTCTATTATAAAATTACTTCTACAAATGGCAACAAAAATATGTGAAATTATATATTATAAACTTAAATGCTATGGTACACTATTTTAAATATCTTTAAAATTCAGATAACAAAAAAGTTACTATTGGGTTTATTAAAAGAAGAATCTTCTCTTATTGTAGGAAGTGTATTATATTTCAAATTTCTGGAAAATATTTTAAAATTAAATAATATTTTAATGTTACCAAAACAAAACAAAAAAATCCATGTTAACAACACTGGTCTTTTTTAAGCTTATTTTACCTGAGTAGCTTTATCTTTCATGCATGAAGGGTAGTGAACATGAGGATCCCGTGGCCACTGTCCTGTGAGGTAAGGTCCAGTTATTGTATCCAAAGAAGAAGTTCGTCTTATTGTACTAGAGGTTCGAACTTGCTGAGATTTTGGCCTGTCCACTTTAAAAAAAAAAAAAAAAGAAAAATCATTTAGATTATTCTTTAAAGAGTAAAGTGAATACTAAAGTTATATAAAATTCATTTGGAAGAATACTCTCTGGTCAAATTGCTAGAATATATATTGATGCTAATAGCTTTCTTGTATGATCTGGTAAAATTTACATATGTGCACTCTAGAAAAATATAAACACATATTAAATCTTGTATACACTTTCAGTCAGCACTTTTACAGATTCTATGAAACAAACCCGTTTTTATTTATTATTGTAAGAGTGTCTCACGTCTTAGGAGGCTGCATCCATCACAAAGAATGCTTGCAGTGCCATTGATTTGCTGAAAACATTTCAGTGGCTATCCAGAGTCTTCAGCTAAAAGCCCATATTAAATATGACATGAAAAGGCTTCCTAATTTGACTTCCATCTACTCCAATTTTTATTTTCTGGCTACTAGTCATCTTTCAGCCAATTCTGACTAATATGTCTCACAGAACTGTTCTCTATAACGTTTGAGTAACTGCCTTTGCTAAAGTAGATCATCAAATCCTGAGGAATCTCTGGGTAGATGCCAACATTTTGGTTAAAACCCAAATACCACTCCTAAATCTATGCTAACTACTAAGAGCCTCATGAACTACTTGTTGCATTTGTTGTTATTGTGTGTCTCAGAGTCAAAATCAACTCATAGCTGACCCTCTCGCAGATTTTCAGGGGCAGTAAGGGAGGAAACTGACAATCCTCTTTCCACAGAGTAGCTGATGGATTAGAACCACATGCCTTGGGGCTTGCAGAACAGCTTTTTACCACTAGGCTACCAGAGCTCCCTACTGACACTTGTATTCTTATGATATCATTAAGTCCACTGTGACTCACAATGGTGTCTATCAACAGCTCAATTCCTGTCCTATCTGCACCATCCTCACAGTCTTTACTGTGCTTAAACCCACTGCTGTGGTCTCTGTGTTAATCTATTTCACTGCAAATCTCTCCTTCACTAGCCCTCTACTTTTCCAAGCATGATGTCTTTTACAAGGACTAGTTCCTCCTGACAACATGCCCAAAGCATATGAGATGAAGTCTCACCATCCTTGCCTCTAAGGAGCACCATGGATGTATGGCTTTCAAGACAGCTAGAGCTGTTTATGTTTTCTGCAATCTGCTGTATGTTCCCAAATGCCAATACACCCTGTCTCTTTATCATTCATTTCCTGGCCAGAGAATTCTCTTCCTTTGCTCATATGAGAAACTTGTATCTTTAAGACTAACTCAAGTATCACAGAATTTCTATGGTATTTTTCCAATACTTTCTTCTATTCTTCTGCTTCCCCTATGTCTAAGACCTAAATAGACCTTTACTCTCCTCTCACCACAACAAATTCCAACTAGGTATGAACCCTTCCTTTAAAATAAAAAGTAGTTAATTCCTAACAAATGGATTCACAATTACACAAAGTAATGTACATAATGAAACATTTAATTTAAAGTTTAACTTCCTCTATCCATATGCAAACAAAGAAGACTTGTTAATATGACTTCTTTTTGTTGTTATGTTCCCTCGAGTTGCCTGCCACCCATAGCGACCCTATGTAGGACAACTCTGAAGGCTGTCCTGACCTGAGCCAATATTATTGACAAAACTCTATTGCCCTAGTTACTGTAACAATTCATCTCATCCTGGGTCTTCCTCTCCTGCATTTTCCTTCCACCATTCAGAGCATGACATCTGTCTCCAAAGACTGGTCCATCTTGGTCATGTGCCCAAAGTATATGAGACGGACCTTCAAAACTATTATTCAAATATGTACAACAACAGCTAAAGCCAAAGAGGAGGAAACTGAAGATTTTAAAAAAATTTTACAATCAAAAACTGACCAAATATGCAATTGTTGTTATGTGCCGTCGAGTCGTTTGCGACTCATAGCGACCCTGTGCACAACAGCCCTAAACCCTGCTCTATCCTGTGCCAACCGCACTGCCTCTGACACACCCATCCCGATTACCCCAGTCACCAAATCAATTCATCTCATAGAGGGTCTTCCCCTCCTGC
>NW_006399757.1:4622317-4627400 GCF_000299155.1 Elephantulus edwardii | reverse complement strand
CTCTTCCAGTCTCTTTACAATTGGAAGATGCGTAGTGTTCATGCCCATAACACAGCTTTCTCCTCTGGCCACACTCATAGTTTTCCAAGCAGTTCTGTCTCCTTTTTATCACATCTGCTCAGGGCTTGTTCTGCAGCATCCTCCCTATGTCCCTTTATTCCTAGATCTTAGCTGCTGTGTAATATGCAATTAAGATGTGTTAATGATAACTGGTGATTGGAATATAAAAGTTAGAAACAATTAAGAAGGAAGAGTAGCTGGAAGTATGGTTTTGGTGAAAGAAATGAGGCTTGAAATAGAATGATTGAATTCTGTACATTAAATGATTTATTTATCACATATATCTTTTTTATAAAAACACAGATGGCAACTTTACACATGGCCCTCACTTGATGAACTGCATATGAATCAAACTGACTACATCTGTGGAAGAAATCACTGGAGAAGTTCATTATTATCAGCAGCTGAAACCAGAGGAGGTTCTGACTGTAGCACAGACCATCATTTACTCATGAGCAAATTCAAACTGAAGCTGAAGAAAATTTTAAAAAGTTCATGAAAACCAAAATATGGTCTTAAGTCTATTTCACCTGAATTTTAAAAAACAAACAAACAAACAAACAAAACACTTTAAGAATAGGCTTGAAGTACTGAACACCAATGATCAAAGACCAGATGAGTTGTGAGAGGAAATTAAGGATATCATCCATGAAGACAGCAAAAGGTCACTATAAAAACAGGAGAATGAAAAAATCAAAAGGGATGCCAGAAGAGACCCAAACAATTTCACTGGAGCAACAAGAAGCCAAAACAAAGGGAAGAGATGCTGAAATAAAGGAGCTGAACAGAAGATTTCAAAGGGCTGCTTGAGAAGACAAAGAAAATTCCTGTAACAGCATGTGTAGAGATCTAAAATTGGAAAATAAAAAGGGAAGAACTCACTCAACATTTCTCAAGCTCAAGGCACTGAAAAAAAAAATTCAAGCCTCCAGTTGCAATACTGGGAAAAATCTTGAATGAATAAGGAAACATCAAAATGGAGGGAATACACAGAAACACTAGCAAAAAGAACAGGCAGACACTGAAATATTCCAGGAAGTATCATACGATCAAGAGCCAATGATAATGAAGTAATAAATTCAAGCTGCACGGCAAAAAATAAAGGCCCCAGTAATCAATGTGATACCAACTGAAATGTTTCAATTGGCCAATGTAGCCATAGATGTACTCACCTGTCTGTGCCAGGGAATTTGCAGAACAGCTGTTTTGCTGGCTGACTGAAAAAGATCCATGTTTGTTGCCATTCCCAAATACCGTGATTCAATAAAATGTGGAAGTTAATGAACCATATCATTAATATTACATTCAAGCAAAATACTGCTTGCTGATGATCATAAAAAAGTAGCTAGACACCACAACAATAGAAAAATGGGCACAGGGTATAAACAGACACTTCACTGAAGAAGACATTCTGATGGCTAACAAGCACATGAAGAAATGTTCAAAATCCCTAGCTCTAAGAGAGATGCAAATCAAAACAACTATGAGATATCATCTCACCCCAGTCAGAGTTGCAAATTTTAACAGAACAGCAAGCAACAAATGCTGGCGAGGTTGTGGAGAAATTGGAACCCTTATTCACTGTTGGTGGGAGTGTAAAATGGTGCAGCCACTGTGGAAGGCGGTATGGCGCTTTCTCAAAAAGTTGCAAATACAGATACCATTTGACTCAGCAATTCCACTACTGGGAATATACCCCAAAGAGACCATAACTGACATCCAAGCAGATACATGCACACCCATGTTTACTGTGGCTTTGTTCACAATAGCAAGGAGTTGGAAACAACCTAAGTGACCATCAACAAACAAATAGATAGAGAAGCTGTGGTGTATTCACACAATGGAATACTATGCTGCATTGAAAACAAGAAACTCATGCAATATTATTCAAAATGGGTGACTCTGGTGGACATTATGCTGAGTGAAGTATCTCAGTCACAAAAGAACAAATACTGCATGGTGCCACTGTTGTAAAACAGGACTGACCTTGGGGTCAGGGAGAGACTGAAAAAGATGGGTTCAAAATGTATACTGCATTGAAACAGATGAGGGAGAAAACTGTTTAAAAGGGATATGTGATTAGGCATTTTTGTCATGACATGAATCTAGAGCAAAACTACATGGTGGAGTGGACCTGGGGGAGGGTTTGTAAAACAATAAAAGAATTTTTATTTTACTTTTCCAAGAGGGTAGTGTACTAGGGGGGAGGGTTGGGAGGGGAGAAAAGTGCAACAATGAATGAATGGGGGGGGGGTGGAAAGAATATGCAGGGGAAAAAAAATAGAAGACTAAGGTACACCTAAAAAAAATTTTTTTTAAAGTAGCTAGAACAATACACAGACAGGGAACTGCCAAACATTCAAGCTGGATTTAGAAGAAGCCATGGCACAATGGCCATGGCCATTGCTGATGTGAGATGGATCCTGGCTGAAAAAAGAATACCAGAAGAATGTCTATTTGTGTTTTATTGACTATGCACATGGATTTGGATGCATAGATTATAAAAAATTACGGCTAACATTGAGAAGAATGGGAATTACAGAACACACACTTGTACTTGTTGTGTGAAGCCTATACCTAGACCAAGAGGCTGTTGTGTAAACAGAGTATGTGAACACAGCATGGTTTAAAATTAGGATAGGTATGCATCAGGACTGTATTCTTTCTCCATACCTATTTAACCTGAATACTGAACAAATTTTTCAAGAAGTTATACTCTTTGAAGAAAAAATGTGGCATCAAGATTGGAGGAAGACTCATCAATAACCTGTTATACAGATGATACAACCTTGCTTGCTCAAAATGAGGAAGACTTGAAGCACTTGCTGCAGAAGATCAAACACTGCAGCTTTCAATATGGATTACATTTCACCATCAAGACAACAAAAATCCTCAGCACTAGGCCCATAGGCACATCATGATCAAAGAAAGGATTGAAACTGCCAATGATTTAACCTTACTTGGGTCCACAAATCAATACAGTTGGTATCTGCAGTCAGGAGATGTATTGCTCAAATCAGTAGTCAGTGACCTCTACAAACTGAGTAGTAACGATGTCAGTCTGAGGACTAAGGTGCATTTGCTTCAGGCCATGGTCTTTTCAATCACTTGTTATGCATCAAGAGCTGGACAATGAATAAGGATGAATGAAGAGGAATGTTTATGACTTTGAATTGCGGTGTTGGAGAAGAGTGCTGAAGAGTCCATGTACTGCCAAAAGAATGAACAGTATGTCTTGGAGAAGGTACATCCAGAGTGCTCCTTGGAGGCAAAGATAATAAAGGTTTATCTCACATATTTCAGACATTTTGATAAAAATTCATCTTTAGAGAGAGAGATCATATTTGGAAAGGTGGAGGGGTGAAGAAAGAGCGGGAGACTCTCCCCTGTTAACCAGGGGGGTTGACACCATGACTGTGGCAATGGGTTTGAGTGTGTCTGAGACTGTGAGGATGATACAGGAGAAGGTAATGTTCAGATCATGGTGGAGTGGTCACTGTGAGTTGTACTTTCCCTAATTGCACCTAACAACAACATTGATATATAAACAATTTGAGGCCGAGAAATTAAGTGCATTTGCTAACAGAGCTACTAATACCAAACTGGCAGCAATTCTACACAGTTCAGTCAATTTACCACAACACATCCTCCTTGTATGGTTGTCATAGCTCTTCCGCTGGAAACGAAAATTATCATGCTGAACCTACAAACGAATTACAGAGAATTTCCCCTATAAATATATTCCAAGTAATTTACTATGAACATAAATTCTATAAAAGAATGCAATCGATTATAAACTCCCATGGTACAGAGTCTTATTCCGTGTTGAATCTCTAATCAAGAAAATATTCTGCACATTAAGGATAATAAATGATCACATATTATTACTGAATATTGTCCTTCAAAATATATTCCAGGAATTAGGACATACCCATTCATCAGCTATTGGCATAATTGAATCACAAAGACCAAGCCTTTGTAAAATCAAGTTTTATATGAAAACTGAGATGGTCATATGCATCAGATCACAAAATAGAGAATGATCATGTTACTCAACTGCCAAACCACTAAGAATAATTAACCAGCTGAACTGACACATAAGCATAACCACTGCAGACAGGACTATTCTTGTCTTGCTACTTTAACTTGTTTTCTATTTTTTATTATTTGCTTTTTTGTTTTCCTTCTCTTTATCTCAACACAGGTAATATGGAAGAGATTATGAACTTTTTAATTGTACTTCAAGAATTTACTTCTATTAAATATTTTAAAATTTCTTCCTTATTTATAAAAGCAATACCTATCCATATTAGCATTTTGAAAACAAAGAAGCGTACCATGTGTCCTCAATCACATTTATAATTTGTTTCAAATTTTAGAAAATTATTTTACCTCAAAAAACCCTCAAAATTCTCTTTAAAGACAAAGTCATTGTTTACAGAAGATGATATCAATATAAAGAAGGCTTACAGTAAGGTCAGCAACAACTAAGAACATTAAATGGCATTCTGAAAAGCTTATGCCTGTTGAAGAAATAATACTGAAAACTATTTCAAAAGTTGTATGTCGTCTACTTAATAAAACTCTTTTCAACTTAATAAGTGGTCAATAGGGATCTCTTGTTGTTTTATGAGTTACATCTCTGAACAATGAGTAAATGAAACCATTAATCTGTATAATACCATAATACCATACTGGTAAAAAGCTGCACTGCAATCTCAGAGGAACACAGTTTGAATCCACCAGAGGCTCTGTATGAGAATGATGGCAATCTCCTCCCAAACAATTAAACTGACTCCGAAAAGCCAATGGAGAATCAGCTATGGGATGGTTCTGACTTGCCAGTACTCAACAACCACAATCTCATATTGTATTTTTAAGCACTGAATAATTTAACTAAGGTAAAAATGTTAAACAAGAAGTAACATGCATAGTAATTTACTAATAAAGAAGATACACACTATCTAATTACTAAGATTTATATTTATTGATATTTAAAAGAGAGATATACATTTAAAAGATA
>NW_006399757.1:4599249-4622217 GCF_000299155.1 Elephantulus edwardii | reverse complement strand
ATATATAATGTCTCCTGCCTTTCATTGAGGGTACTTCCCCAATATCCTTTTCTATTCTTCTGCTTCCCCTATGTCTAAGACATACATAGCTTCTATTACTTTCATGACTTTATTCTTCCTCCACAGTACAAATTTCAAGTGTTTATGAACCCTTCCTATAAACTGAAAAGTATTAATTTTCAACATGTTCTTAATTAATGGATTCACAGCTACACAGAATAAGGTATATAATGAAACTAACTTCAATTTGGAAAACACTGGAGAAAGCTACCAAAAATTAGGTGCTCAATTCAATCTATTGATTGGCCAGTTAGTTTTATCTATTTCTATGATTATAATTCTAATACTTAATTGTGTAAAAAAACACCAAGTGTCACCAGTGGAAATAAAAATAAAATATCTGCTTTAAAAAGAATTTGTTTAGGATAAAAGTATCTGTATCTATCTTTTTATACATTCAATTCCTTTGATAATTTTTTTATAAATTAATGTATATTAAATAATAAATATACTTAAAAGGTTAGATTTTAAACATATGTCAGAAGATTCACACTTTACACTGGGAATAATCCAAAATATGGTGTTGTAACTAGCATTTTCCACATAAATTATTTGAAGGGTAAAACTGTGAGTCGGTTTAAAATCTACTTCAAATATGTGCTCAGCCCTTAATCAAATGTCACTCCATTAATCAAATATTATTAGGACTTGAGATTTATCATAAACAGTGCAATTCAATTTCAACAAATTAACTTGATCCTTACATCATGCCAACGAGTCCTTGTTATCATTAATATCCTAGTTTTAACTTTCCCAAATTTTATTTGATATTTTGTGTTATCGCCCATCAATTCAAGTTTTACACCTTTTAGTTCATTAAGGAAAAGCAACACTGATTTTACATTACCTTCTATCCAATAATAGAAATTGTCCCTTGTTTAAATAGTTATTATTTATTGTTGTATACCACTGAATTGGAACCAACCCATATCTGACACTCCAGTGGGGTTTTTTTTTAAAGACAGTAAATTACACAGAAGGAGACTGCCCATTACAGTATATATTTAGTTTTGCATTGATCTCAACCATTTTCTACTTTATTACAAAAGTACATAAAATAAACAGATCAAACAACAAGAATATTTTATCAATTAAAAATCCATATTAGTATTGACAAACATATTTTACTATATCATTAATGTTGCCTGAATGAAGGGAATGTTCAATTACATATGTGTAAAGTATGAAAAAATCAAGTAAGAGCACATCATTACGCCTTAACCTGAATAGGCATTAGGAAAAGTGTTTTCACAAATGGAGAAACCACATCTACCTAATAATCTGTTACAGCTACCTAATAATCTGTTAGTACATAATCATTATTTCTAATGAAGACTTTTTGCAAATCTTACTTCATGGAAAGCCATTGTTTCACTACCAAAGAAAATGCAAAACAAGCTTTAGGCTCTTTTCCCATCCACAAGCAGTTTACATTCTGATTGGTGAAAAATATGATTCATATAAATAACCTGCTATAAAGCTGTGCTTGCTGATCCAAGCCATGCTACTTTTAACAGGCTCATATACTCATGAAAGCTGGACAACATGGAATATCAAAGAATTGATGCCTTTAAATAATGGCATTGATAGAGAATACTGAATGTATCATAGAATACAAGAACAACAACATGAAGAAACTTCTTAGAAGGAGTGCAGCCAGATGCACTTTAGAACAAAAGATGGTTCCTTTTCCTGGTCTAGCTTTATTCTAACCGCTAACCTCCTTCAAATATTGCCAAAACTGATTTTATGGAAATATTTAAATACTACTAGTCCTGGAGAGAAACATTCTGCTTGGTAGAGAGTCAAAGAAAAAGAGGAAGATTCTCAAAGAGATGGTGTTATTCAATGGGCTTAAATAATAGGCTCACTGTACAGATAGTCAATCAGGCAGTGCTGGGAGTTTATATGCTCTATGTGGGAAGAGTATGAGTCAGAATCAACACAATGGCATCTAACAACAAAAAGTAGTAAAAGGTGCTTATAAAAAAAGTGCTTATCAATCTATGGATAGGAAGGCAACCAAGGCAGAGGGAAAAAAAAAAGCAGGTAGGATGCTCCACAACAAAGGCAAATGTCATTAGTAATTCCATTGCTAAGAGCCACCTCTTAAATATTTGTGGACGAAGACAGAATAACTATATATATTCACAGAAAATTTAAAAAAAAAACAATTAAAAATCCTATCAGAAAATGGATTCCTCAACTGCTCACTGAAACATGAGGAGTACAATCCTTGACAGATAGACCTGGTGATTTATTTACTAAAAAATATCAGCGACTGCAAACTCTGTGGAGCTTAGGTCTACTTCAATGCATACAGAGTTGCTATGAGGCAAAACAAACTCAACAGTAACTGGGTTTATATCAAATAGAAATGCTTCTGAATTCTTTTCCAAATTTGGTACTATCCTCATTGTTAGGATTAGGAAATGACCATTCACAGTGGTGGTGTGTAAAAAGGCCTTCCCATTAATCTACAGATTGTGCTTTTCCCTTCTCTGAAAAGAGAGCCACATGACAGCAGCAGCTGGTAGGCCTGAGACTCCTCTGGGGTACCTTACTGGTACTGTACAAAATAATCTTTGCTCTCAAGCATCCAAAAGGAAATTCTATTTTAAAGTAACAAAACTAGTAACAGTAGTAAAGTCGGTTTAAATATAAGAAGACATAGCAGATAACTAATCTTAATAACAAGATTGTTCTAACAGACATTTAGAGAGTAAACAGAAAGTAAGACTTTTCTTACTGCCACAGCAATATAATAATATGATGTCAGACTAATTTGGTCCCTACAATTTTTAATTTAGTGGTATTACTTTAAAACTGACTGATTAGACAGTCTGACAATCTGACATCTAAAAAGAAAATCTAGACTGAAAAGTTAAGCATAATTTCTATAATTCAAAAAAATGAGAGAATATTGAAAATATTAAGAGTGGTAGGTACAGATGAATATGAAACAAGGCAGTATACCCATACACTAATGTTTGCTGCTGTCAACTGGCATGAGGTCAGTCTCTGACTCATGATCACACCATACACAAAGCAGATTAAGACTACTGTGACCCACTGGTTCATTTTCTGGCATAGAAAACCTGATTTTTTTTTCAACTGTGTTAGTATGAAAGCTCCACTAAAACCTGCTCAGTATTTTAGTGACACCCAAACCTTCAATGACTGACATGGTAAATGCACAGAGGTGCATCAGTGAGAACTGAACTCATGTCTCTCATATGGAAAGCAATAATTCTACTCTGAATCATCATTGTTCATTGGTGTCTAGTCTCATAGAAACCCCACAATGTACCAAGGGGAACTACTCCAGATGTTTCCAAGGTTGTAATCTTCATGGAACACAGTGTCATGTTTTTCTCTTGTGGAGTAGCTGGTGGGACTGAACCAACCCACCAGAGCTGAGTATTTTAACCACTGAGAACTCTGACAAGCTGAGAACTGTAGTTATTGCACAACTAGGGTTCTGTGAACCACCATAACCAAGTGTCAAAAACAGTACAAAATGATTGACTATCATAACTGACACAGTAAATAAAGTGCTCACCTGCTCGGATTTTCAACCCCCACCTAATTTCAATCTACATTTAATACAGTTAAATACACATAACTTGTCAATTTTGTATTTAGCTCTTAAACCAATGTTTACTGTCTACCATGACATTGGTTCTCGGTCAATATACTGTTCCAGTTGTTTCTGGATGATCATCAGCAGGATTTTGCTAGAATGTCATACTAGTAATGTTATTCTATTATTTTCACACTCTGTCGGGCCATCTTTTTTTGGAATGAGAATAAATATGGATCTCTTCCAGTCATTTGGCCAGGTAATTGTCCTCCAGATTTCTTGGCACAACCTGGTCAGCACATCCAGGGCAGCATCTGTTTGCTGAAATATATCAACTGATATTCAATCAATTCCTTTGCCAAGCTCTTCAGAGCAGCCTGAACTTTGTCCTTCATCACTACTGCCTCTTGATCACACATTTCATAAAATTCTTTTGTGTCAGCCAATTCTTTTTGGTATAATGATTGTGTAAACTTCTTCTATTTTCTTTTAACGCTTCCTGAGTCATTCAATATTCTGTACATAGCATCCTTAAGTATTGTAACTGAAGCTTGAATTTTTTCTTCAATTCCTTTAGCTTAAAAAAATGCCAAGTGAGTTCGGCCCTTTTGATTTTCCAACTCCAGCTCCTTGTACATTTCACTATAACACTTTGCCTTGTCTTTCTAAGCTGCCCTTTGAAATATTCTATTCAGCTCCTTAACTTCTTGATTTCTTCCATTTGCTAAAGAGAACTACCAAAAATACAGTCTGGGTTTAGAAGAGGTCACAGTACTAGAGACATTATCACCAATGTCAGATGGATCTTGGCAGAAAGCAGAGTACCAGAATGTCTATCTGTGTTTCATTGACTATGCAAAGGTACTTGACTGTGTGGATAACAAGTTGTGGCTAACCTTGAGGAAAATGGGAATCTCAGAACACTTGATTGTGCTGACGTGAAAACTATACTTGTACCAAGAAGCAGTTATCAGAACAGAGCAAGGAAATACTGGATAGTCTGAAATCAGGAAAGGAGTATGTCAGGGATGCATCCTGTCTCCATACCTTTAAAATCTATATGCAGAACAGATCATTTGGGAAGCTGGACTTTATGAAGAGGACGGTGGCATCAGAATTGGAAGAAGCGTCATCAACAGCCTATGTTATGCAGATGACACAACCTTGCTTACTGAAACTGAGAAGGACCTGAAGCACTTGCTGCAGAAGGTCAAGGACTGTAGTTTTCAATATGGATTGAAGCTTACCATCAAGAAAACAATGATTCTCACCACTGCGCCAACTGGCAGCACCATGATAGATGGAGAAGAGATTAAAATTGTTAACAATAACAGCTTGCTCGGCTCCACAATCAACAGTCTTGGCACCAGCAGTCAGAAAATCAAAAGACAAATTGCATTGAGAAAATGTGCTGTCAGGCATCTTTCCAGAGTACTGAAGAGCAACAATGTCAGTCTATCGACTAAGGTGTGCCTAGTCCCTGCCATGGTCTTTGTCATTACTTGTTATGCATCAGAAAGCTAGACAATGACTAAAGATGACAGGAGAATTGATGTCTTTGAGTTGTGGTGTTGGAGAAGAGTCTTGATCATACTATGAACTACCAAGAGAACAAAGTATAGATTTAACATAAGCACAATCAAGTGTTCTGGGTTTCTCATTCTTCTAAAGGTTAGTCACAATGTGATCCATGCCTCGCACAGTCAATGAAACACAGATAAAACATTCCCCTGGTACTTTCTACTTTCAGCCAAGATCCACCTATGATGTTTGTAGTGCCACAGCTTCTTCTAAACCCAGCTTGTAGTTCTGGTAGCTCTCTGTCTATGTACTGTTCTAGTGTTTTGGGTTTGCGGTTTGTTTGTTTGTTTTAAATAATCTTCAGCAGATTTTGCTTGCATGTGATATTAGTGATACTGTTAGATAATTTCAAAACTCTGCTAGACCATCTTTTTCTGGAATGGGAATATGAATATCTTCCAGTCAGTTGGCCAGGTAGTTATCCTCCACCTTTCTTGGCACAACCTGGTAAGCACCACTGTTCTTTGAAATATTTCAATTGGTATTCCACCCTGGGGCTTTGTTTTTTTGTCAATTCCTTCAGCACAGCACTCCTCCATAATCATCACTTCTTGATCATGTTGTTTCATGAAAATGGCCCACTAATTAAAAACGTTAATATGTCAGCTCAATTTCCCAATACCAATGTGAGATTTTTCTAATGGGTAGTAATCAAAATTTTGAATAAGCATCTCAGATTACTTTAATGCTAATAAAACTGAAGACCCAATCTTAGAAGAATTGGGATTAAATTTTGTAGCAACGTAGACTCCCAGATTTGAAATACTAATTTCCTGACAATGATCTACTCCATTTAAAGAATAAGAAATGCAAGTACACCTCCAAGAACATACCATGCTTAGAGTAAAAAAAAAAATATTCTTTGACATCAACAAGATTGAGAGCTACAAGGAGCAAAACTTCTAAAATATAACAAATCTAATATTTACTCACTGCTTTCAAAAGGTAATTTTTTTTTAATTGGCACCCACCATGACTATAAGAAACATCAAACAAATACAAAGCAAATTAAGAAAAATCCTTTGGAACACAGAAAAGACGAGATGGCAAAGTTAAATATCTTTCCTTTAGAAACAGAGACAACTGGGGCACTTTGCATGCAAGTGAAAGACAGCTACAACAGAAGTTACTTCCTGAAAAATACAAGGAAGTCTCAAAAAATATCAAGCAGGTTCCTTAGTGAAAATGTCAAAAGAAAATTAAAGATTGTGCTGACATAAAAGCCAACTGCCAAATGAAAATAACTGATTTAATAAAAGAATGGAAGTCTGAGCCTTGAAAGTCTGAGCATGCTTTTTCATAATTTTACACTTAATAATAGAACTTCAAACTTCATCACCTAAATTTTAATAACAAATTCAGAGTACAATATGAATATAAAATTTAAAAAGGTTTCTTCTTGTTTCAATTGAAAAATATCCTGAAGTGATGAAGCCACTAATATAGCTGACATCAAGAATAGCTATAAATGTGGGTGGGGAATTTTTCTGATTTTGGTACCTGATGTTAAGCATAAATTTGCTAAAGCTATATTCTGCTAACAAGAGTTTCTCTAGTATTTATTGTGAGTAATTACGATAAGGTCCTATAGTTTTAAATTAATTACCACTACCCAAAATTATGAGTAAATTTTTCCTTGCCTTGTATTTCTAGAGAATCAATTAAAATTGTTTTAAATGCTACTAACCTTATTACTGAGGATACAAGAATATAGAAAGGAAATTAGTATTAACTTCTGACCAAATTTTCTACAGTACATTAAAATTTATCATATATTACAATTATTACCAGGTTCAATTGTCCAAAGTCAGCATCTTCAGTACCTTCAAAAATGGTCTTTACAGATACTCCTTGACATGTAAAAATACAACAAGTTAGCCAAAACTATGTACCACATAAAATAAAATAGCCAAACTGAAATGAACTTTAGATAAAATACTAGACCTGAATGTTATCTGAAATGCAACCAAAGGGCAAAGAACTGTAGCCTTCTCAGTGTGAGGAGATTCTGAAATACTAATTAACTAAGCCTGGAATCCTGCCATAGAAGCAATCTAGAAAACATGTAGAAATGACCATATGGTTGCCCTGCAGAAATCTGGAAATGAACCAATCAAGATGCTGACAAGAGAAACAAACATGTTGCTGACTAAATGAGGCCTGACATAGACCTGTAATCTGAGACCTATCAAGAAAAACAATTTAAAAATGCAGTCAGGCAGCCATTTATGCATAGTTCTCTAGGTTACATATGCCCCAGTTAAGTTTATGTCAAAATGAACCACAACTTGAGGTAAGGTTTTTGGAGGAGGTCGTCTCATTTCAAAGAAAATTCAAGGGAGTATCTTATTTTTATCAAAGTTGTAAGGAAACGTCACTAAGATGATTATGAAACCTGAAGACAAGAACTAATGAATATGCAACAAGTTAAGCTGGAGCTCTGATAGCTAGACTACATCTTCAAGCAAATCATATACGTCAGATGAGAAAACACTGTTGTAGAATGTGACTGACATCAGGGTTGGGATGAGACTAAGATACATTGGATAAATTATGTATACTGCATTGAAACTGATGAGGGAGAGAACTGTTTAAAAATGATATATGATTGGGTATTATGGTCATGACAAGAGTCCAGAATGAAGGCTGAATAGTGGAGTGTACTGGGGGGAGGGAACTGTATAACCATGAAAGAATTTTCCTTTAACTTTTCAAAGAGAAGAGCGAAGGGGTGGGGGGAGCGGGCAGGGAGCAAAATGCAACAATGAATGAATGGAAATCCAAAATCTATGTAAATGTTCATTAAAATTAATAATAATAATAATAAAAAGATGAGAGGAAAAAAGGAAAGATTTTTAAAGTTTACTTTTTATAGTAGCAGAATTCTAGTCCTTTAAGAAACTTTAGCTGCATATTAATTAGAACTTCCAATAGATTCTACTAGTGGAAATTCTAAATATCTAGTATCTTTTACGATTAACAGCTTAAACTTTAAAGAGATATAAAAATCTTAGTAAAAATTAAAAGCAATATTTAAGTGAAAGAAACACAAGTATTCCCTAGGTAGAAAACACTATTTCAAGTATCTTGTTTCAAAGTACTAGTACAGTTTGTGAAAATGTCATTAAATGGGTCTTTCTGTTATAGTCAAGTTTTAAAAAAACAAACCCCCCAAAACACAGAAAGGCTAAAGTATGAGTCACATAATTGACTACCAAATTCATTGCCATTTAGTCACAGGTGACCCTCTATCAGGTTTCTGAAACGGTCTATTTTTGTCAGAGGAGACTACCCATCTTTTTCCTGGAGTAACTGGTTAAATTTGAAATTCAGATCATTCGATCAGCAAGCCCAAATGTTATTTCTATGACACCAGAGTCCTTTATAGTGACCACTGTATGCCACCAATATTATTAGTCAAACTCCTCGATACTTAAAATGAGAAATACTCTCTCAAAGTTTGTATGAGGTGAAAAAGGTTTTTTCCTTCAACATTTATATTTTAGAAATAATGAAGAAACAGAGGTGAGAATTAACCTTAGTATTAAAGGGGAGTGGCATATATACTAAAATTGGAATGATACAGAGAAGATTAGCATGGTCCCTATGCAAGGATAATGCTCAAATTCATGAAGTATTCCATATTTTTAGAGTCAACAAGACCTTGGGGTGGGCCTTTGTATTTAAAAGTCAGTTGTTATTATATTTTGGAGGAACATTCTTCTAAGTGGTACAACACTCTTCTGTCAATATGCTGTACTGAGGTAACCTGGTGTTGCTGTGATGCTGAACCTATGTCACTGGGGTGTCAAATGCCATAATGGTTACCAATGGTTGACAGTGTTTGGTGGCACACCCAGTTTAAGACTGGAAGCAGGGCTGATGTGCACTTCCTAAACATGTCTCTGGAGAAAGGCTTTAGGCCTTTTGTTCGTGGGGTTGCTATGAGTCATGCTCTACTTGACGACAATCATCATCATCAACACCACCACCACCACCACCACCACCACAACATGTAAATTTTTCAGCTACTATCATATTTGAGGTTTATATCAATACATATGAATACACATATAGTCAACAACTGTCTGGGGGTAAAAAGAGCACAAGGAATAAATATTCATACAAATAAACACTCACAGAAAGATGTGCCCATTTAAGATTAAAACTGTAACCTACAAACAAAAAAAACAATTTTAAAAGATAACAGACATCATAAAAACCTTCAAAACTAGAAAAACCCAGCAATACTATGTTTGTAGATAAGAAATACATAAAAGGAAGGTGTTCACACTCAGTAAAGATGAATAAATTAAAAATAAAACAAAAAACATATTTACAGAATGAAGACTAAACAGCCAGAAAAATAAACAAACATAATTATATAAAATGCAAAGGAAGAAAGGGTTTACAATAAATAAAAAGACATCAAAGAGCAGATATTAAAAGATTTCAAGATAAAATGATTGCTACATCAGACAAAAAAGATCTTATATATGAATATTTATATGTATATATGTGTATATATGTATATGAGTAAAGCAGACCAAGCACACAGGAAAAAGATTAATATAGCAAACAAATGTAATAAAACTTTCCTAAAAGGTAACTTTAAACTACATACTGAAAGAACATAACATATACTTTAGAAAATTGCCAAAGACAAAACTATATCATATATCTAGATCTACATATATATTCTAGTGTATGTATGTGTGTATATATGTACACACACTTTATATATGTGTGTATATACACACACACGTATGTATGTATGTATGTATGTATGTATGGAGCTCTGTTGTCTTTAGTAATAAGGAGCTGTACTACCAACCCAAAGGCACATGGTTTGCATCTACCTTCAGCTCCAGAGGAGAAAGATGGGTAATATCCTACCATGTAATTTACTGTTACAAATCAAAGGAAAATAACAATACATATATGAGTGTATGTATTATTATATATATCCTTCATATGAAAATAAAGAGTCCCTGCAGAACCAAAGAAAAATAACTATACAAAAGGCGGGAAAGCCCCACTAAAAATTGTGAGGAAAATTTCTGGAATGATAACTTTAAATTGCATACTGAAGGTATATGTACATACTCTGGAAAACTAAAAAGTAAAAACAGACATCAAGCACATTATAATGTTGTTGTTGTTGTTATGTGCCGTCGAGTCGTTTGCGACTCATAGCGACCCTATGTCCAACAGTCCTAAACCCTGCTCTATCCTGTGCCAATCGCATTGCCTCTGACACACCCATCCCGATTACCCCAGTCACTGAATCAATCCACCTCATGGAGGGTTTTCCCCTCCTGCGCTGTCCCTCTACTCTACCCAGCATGATGTCCCTCTCCAAAAACCTGTCTCTCCTTGCAACATGTCCAACGTATGTCAGACGGAGCCCCAGAATCCTTGCCTCCAAGGAGTAGCCTGGTTTAACCCTCCCTAAGATGAATTTGTTTGTTTTCTTGGCAGTCCATGGTACATTCAATACTCTTCTCCAGCACCACAGCAAAGTAATTTTCCAGCTAAAGTCTGAAAGATAACTTATACTTTAAGTTCTTACTATAGAAATTAGCAAGATACTACATACTATTTCTCAATGACTATCTTCTAAGGAATCAAAAAAAAAAAAAGAGTAAGAAGCATTAGGCCAAATCCTAGGAAAGAAATTAACAGAAACGACAGGTGAGATGTATGAGTCATTTAAAAATGGCTAAAAGCAGAAGAGAGCAGCAGAATGCTCAGTATCTCCAATTCAAATTTTCCATCATCAAAGAAAATATTAGAAAATTACAAGGAATAATATAATTTTCCCCTTTAGTGCATTTGAATTTTGAGAAAATATTTCTCAGAGTATCTGATAAGCAACTAAATGTGAATTATTAAATTCCTGAAAAAGCCAAATATAACTTATTTTTTAAATTCTTATAATTTTGAAGTGTTTCTGTTTTCTAACTCTGAAGAAATTTACTGCTTGGCTCAGAGAGAAACACTTTATTCCTAAGTAACAGACTAAAGAAACTAGCTCCTATCCCACCTAGAGAGGAAAACATTTGGAATTCAAGCATTCAAACTCACTCAATTAGTAGAATGTTGCCCATTCCTACTTTCAGAGCTGGTACAGAGAGCATAAAATTTAAAAATACATCTATGGAAGCATACAGAAGTCTCAGGAAGGGATCAAGGAATAAAAATATCTTTTACTGGGAAGGGTGGAGTTTACAATGGGAAATGAGAGAGAATGGACTGAGGGATTTGAAAAGGTGACGGAAGAGTCTTGAGGAGGACCTTTTCTTTTCAATCCTCTTAACTCTAGAGCGACATTCCCATGTAAAAGACAAAACAGCTAATCTCCTTCTCATACAACCTGTTGTTGTTGTTGTTGTTGTGTACCATAAAGTTGGAAACAACTCATAGCAGACCATGTGGCAGGTTTTCAAAGGCAGTTTTTACATGGGAGAAGAATGCCCATTCTTCTCCCATGGAGCACCCAGTGGCCTCAAACTGTGTGCCTTCAAGATTGTAGCACAGCTTCTTGCCACTTAGGCCACCATCTTACCACATACTAAATATGTTAATAAAAAGCAAAGGATCCCTAAAAACTACTTTAAAGACCAATATAATAATTTATTATAACTCAGAACATTATGTAATCAGGGTTTTATCACTATTACAAAAGGACAACTAAATTACGCCATGTAAAATCCTATCTTTAATAATCTTTCAAGTAACTACAGTCCTTACGATTCATAAAAAGAATAAAAAATGAAACTAAAAAATAGTCTTGGAAAGTGATCAGCTTTCTTATCTCTTACTTGAATAAGAGATAAGAAAGAGGAATTTTAAAAAATTGTAATATGACAGAGAAAACACTCTCTTAGAAAAGTACTTCTGCAACTCAACCAAAATTTGTTCAATTCTGAATTAAAATGTATTTTAATACATAACTCAGAAATGAAATTAAGAATAAAACACTTAAGAGTTAACTAAAAATATTTTATTAAAGTTAACTTATGAAAGTGAAATGTAATAGTAATTCAGTCTTAGCTTTTAAAAGCAAAATTATAGAGTGAACAATTAAACCACAGTTTATATGTAGATGAGATTAATGGAAAAATCTTGGGAAATGAGTGACTGTAAAGTTTTGATATTATTAGCAGTCAAGCTAATCTACTTAGTGTTAGACAAATGATAAACAAAAATCTGAATTATGCCTATACACCACTGACTTTTTAAAATGCAGACAAATGCAGTAATTAAACCTAGTCTACAAGTTGTATTTTCCCTCATAAGGCATACTCAGACCATGCAATGATGAACATGTTGCTGACGGGGAAATACACAACTACACTCCCCTAGAGTAAACCCAAAATAAATAGTCTCAACAGAATAAAGGAACAAAAAACAAGGAAACACAGATGTTTATTCTAGCATTTATTTTCATAAATATTGACACTTAAGAATGGCCTAGTGGCAAGGAGCTGCAACTACAATCTCAAACTGTTCGAATCCACCAGATGCTCTGCCGGGTAAGGAGGGACAATCTCCTCCTGTACCAGTCAGATCTGATTTGACGGTACACGCACACAAAAATAATAATTAAAAAAAAGAATCAAATACATAGTTGTGAAGCGATAGTTTATTAAAAATTGAATGCTCCATTAAAAATTGGAAATGGCCAAAAGCTGCAGGAAACGTCTTAAAGGAAAATGTTTTACACGAATGACACCTTTGTAGATGCCATGGATTAAAACAGAACATGGTAAAAACCAGTTCTGTGTTTTCATATATAGAACACCTTCCACTTCAACAATCCTATAAATATTGTGTTTAAAGGTTGCCAGGAAATGTGTCCAAGGACTAACAGTAATTTAAGAAGAAAAAATTAAAATAAACTACTTACAGCATGACTAAAAGCAGGGGGAAAATATTACAAAATGTTTTAACATAGGTTCATGATTTATTGTTCGACCTATCCTCTAAAATAGAAACGACAATTGCAAATTTAGTAAAAAAATAGTATATTGCTATTACTGTACTTCAATCAAAATGGCACTTTCCAGGAGATACAAGTGGACCAGTCACAAAGTTCTACAGTTTATCGTTATCAGCTTGCACTTTTCCTAAAACAGTAAAAGAACTTTATTTAACTTAAGTTCTTAAAATATAAGTGAACTAATCAGAGACTACAGTTCTGAAATAAAGTTGCAATCATTAATAAATAGTAAATAATAATAACAACTAGAATATGTGGCATATTTGGAATAAAAAACTAAACATCATTTCCAGCTGTAATATGGAGAGACTCATCTCAAAAAAGAAGGAAAATATAACTACACCAAACCAGACACATACAGACAAACAGGTCATAAATATTTTTTCCCCCATTTCTCTTTAGCTTAACTCTCTTCCTCGTTACCTATCACCATTTATTAATCCTCCCTGTATCAAATGTTCAGATAAAAGAAGAGAACTGAATATATGTTGCTGAAAGTGAGGAGGACTTGAAACACTTGGATGACATCTCAACATAAAGAAAAACCCAATACTTTTTTTTAAAAAACAAAACAAAAAAAAAACAAACCAACAACCCAATTCTTAAGTGAAAGTAAACTACCTGAAAGATAGCTAGACAAGTAAAGTTCAAGCTACAAGATAGCTGGAATATATGTTCAGAAATCATGAAATAACATTTATACTTAAAAATATTTGACGCTACTCACTTGTTCAGATATCTTTTAACTAGCTATTTTACCTTCACTTAATAAATGGGTTTTTCTTGATGTTGAGATGTCATTCAAGTCCTCCCCACTGTCAGCAAGCTTGTGTCAACTGCATAATGCAGGTTGTTGATGAATCTTTTTCCAATCCTGATGCCATACTCTTGTTCACAGGGTCAAGCTTCACAAATTATTTGCTCAGCATATAGACTAAAGAGCTAAGGAGAGAGGACACATTCCTGTAGCAACCCTTCCTAATTTTAAATCATGCAATGTTCCCTTGTTCTGTTCAAACAGCAGCTTGTTGATCTAGGTAAAGATTTTGTATGAGTACAGTTAAGCATTCTGGGATTCTCATTCATCTCAACATTAGTCTGTTTTGTTATGATCCATATAGTAAAATGCCTTTTAAGTCAATAAAACACAGATAGACATTCTTCTGGCATTCTCCCCTTTCAAGCCAGATATCATCTGACATTACCAATGATATCCCTAGCACCACAGCTTCACCAATGATATCCCTAGCACCACAGCTTCTTCTAAGCCCTGCTTGAAAACCTTGCAGTTGCCTGTCAATAGACTGTTGTAACAGTTTTTGGACGCTCTTCAGCAATATTTTGCTAGCATTTGATATTGAAGATATTGTTCGATAAATTCTACATTCTGTTTGATCACTTTTTTGGAGGATGAGAACAAATATGAGTCTCTTCCAGTCAGTTAATCAGGCAACTGTTCTCCAAATTTCCTGTTAGAAACTGGTAAGGAAGACCAGGGTTGCATCTGTTAGTTGAAACATGTCAACTGGTATCTTATCACTTCCTGGGAGCTTATTTTTTGCAATGCCTTTAATGCAAGTTGAATTTCTTCTTTATTACCGATGTCTCCTGTTCATAGGGTACTTCCTGATATTTTTCAAAGTTGACTAATTCTTTCTGGTACAGAGACTCTTCCATCTTTCTTTTTGATGTTTGCTGAAACCAACATCAAGATAGATGGACAAAGGACTGAAGTTATTCATGATAGCATCTTGCTTGGATCAACAATCAACATCCTTGGTGCCAGCACTCAGGAGATCAGGAAACACTGCATTTGACAAGAGTGCTGGCAGGGATCTCTCTAAAACAGTTAGTAAGAATGATGTCTATCTCTAGACTAAAGTGTGCCTGATTTAGGCCATGGTCTTTTCAATCACTTGCTAGGAATCTGAGAGCTGGACAATGACTAAGGATAACAAAAGAATTAAGGCCTTTGAGTTGTGGTGTTGGAGGAGAGTAATTTCATGGATTACCAAAAGAACAGATATGTCTTGGGGAAAGTGTAGCCAGAGTGCTCCTTGGAGGCAAAGAAAGCACAGCTTCATCTCTCACACTTTGGGTATGTTGTAAGAAAAGACTAGGAGATTCCTTGGTAAGGGACATAATCGTTGGAAAAGTGGACCAAAAGAGAGGAAGACCCCCAAAAAGTGAACAGTGACTGCAGCAATGAACTCAAGTGTGTCAGAGATAAAGAGGATTGAATAGTGCAGAATAGGGCAGGGTTCAGATCTGTTGTTCTGAGTCATCAAGAGTTGTATTCAACTCAACCGCACCTAACAGCAAGGATGAGATAGACAACAAAAAGCCAACATCATTTAAAAACCTTTGCACATTACAATGCATGATTAATGGAGAAAACTCATCTACCAGAAGGCAGGTTTCTTCTTGGAAATAAGTCCTTTGTCATATTTTTTTGTTTCTCTAACAACCACTTGGCCAACTGACTGGAAGAGATCTATATTTGTTCCCATTCCAAAGAAAGGTGACCCAACTGAGTGTGGAAACTACAGAACAGTGTCATTGATTTCACATGCAAGCAAGATTCTGCTGAAGATCATCCAAAAACGATTAGAACAGCACATCAGCAGAGAACTGCCGGAAGTCCAGGCTGGGTTTAGAAGGGGTCGTGGTACTAGGGATATCGTTGCTGATGTTAGATGGATCTTGGCTGAAAGCAGGGAATACCAGAGGAATGTCTATCTGTGTTTCATTGATTATGCAAAGGCATTTGACTGTGTGGATCATAACAAACTGTGGCTGACTCTGAGAAGAATGGGAATCCCAGAACATTTAATTGTGCTAATGTGAAACCTATACTTGGACCAAGAGGCAGTAGTCAGAACAGAGCAGGGTAACACTGCATGGTTCAAAATAGGGAAGGGTGTACGCCAGGGATGCATCCTGTCTCCATACCTTTTCAACATGTATGCAGAGCAGATTATCCGAGAGGCGGGGCTCTATGAGGAGAATTGTGGCATCAGGATTGGTGGAAGATCTATCAACAATCTCCGTTATGCAGATGACACAACCTTGCTTGCTGAAACTGAGGAGGACCTCATGCACTTGCTGCGAAGGGTCAAGGACTGTAGCCTTCAGTATGGACTAAGGCTCAACATCAAGAAGACAAAGATTCTCGCCACTGGACCAATTGGCAGCGTCAGGATGGATGATGAAGAGATTGAGAGTGTTCACAGCTTCACTTTGCTCGGCTCCACAGTTAACACTCTTGGTACCAGCAGTCAGGAAATCAAAAAGCGTATCGCGATGGGAAAGTCTGCCGTTAGGGACCTCTCAAACGTACTCAGGAGCAACAATGTCTCTCTGGAGACTAAGGTGCGCCTGATACAGGTCATGGTATTTGCAATCGCTTGTTATGCATCAGAGAGTTGGACAATGACTAGGGAGGACAGAAGGAGAGTGGATGCTTTTGAGCTGTGGTGCTGGAGAAGGGTACTGAATGTACCCTGGACTGCCAGGAAAACAAACAGATCCATCTTGGAGAGGATTAAACCAAGCTGCTCCTTGGAGGCAAGGATTCTGGGGCTTCGTCTGACATACTTTGGACATGTTGCCAGGAGGGACGGGTCCTTGGAGAGGGACATCATGCTTGGGAGGGTGGAGGGACAGCGCAGGAGGGGAAGACTCTCTATGAGATGGATTGATTCGGTGACTGGGGTAATCAGGATGGGTGTGTCAGAGGTGGTGCGGTTGGCGCAGAATAGAGCAGGGTTTAGAGCTGTTGTGCCTAGGGTCGGTATGAGTCAGAAACGACTCGATGGCACATAACAACAACAACAACATCTAACAACATCTACTCAAGAAATAACTATTAAGTTTATGGAAGTCATTTAGCCATCTTTTCTCTAGCACGCAGGAAATAAATACATTCCACCAAGACCACTCAACCCAATTTAAGGGAGTATTCTTTGAATATTAATGGAAGCAGATAACACATAATGAACCATTCTTGTCAGTGTAATATATCAGATGGGATAAGGGGGATTTCCAAGGTAAATTTTAATGTGAGTCAAGAAGCTGCAGCTTGAGGACTGCCTATCTTCAATCTCTGAGATGACATAAAAGTTGGCAATTATAGCTTATCAATGGGGGAAAAAGTACAATTTAGATCTTTCTGGGTGATATGTAGTCTTCCATATGATCACTCAGGAATTCAGGCTTTCTCTACGTTAGGGTGCCATGATTCCCCGCTGGTTGGAGTCCTCTAGTCAATCTTCCAAATCCAGCAATCATGTGAGAGAAGAAAAAGAATGAGGAACATTTATATTGGAGTTTTTATTCTCCAAGGCAAGAGTATGCTCATTATGTATTTTTACCTAACTCTAAGAGAGACAGGGAATATTATGTTAGCATGAAATGGGAAATAAGAAGAGAGAAATCTCGCGTTATGTATTTCCTTGGTGCATTACTAGAAACTAGTTATGTTGCTGTTGTTATGTGCTGTTGAGATGCTTGTGACTCATAGCTGCCTATGTACAACAGCCCTGAACCCTGCTCTATCTTGGGCCAACTTCATTATCTCTGACATACCTGCCCTCATTACCCCAGTCACTGAATCAATCCATCTCATCGAGGGTCTCTCTCTCTCTTGCTGTCCCTCTACCTTCCCAAGCACGATGTCCCTCTTCAAGGACTGGTCCCTCTTTGTAACATGTTCAAAGTACCTCAGACAGAGCTTCAAAATCCCTGCCTCAAAAGGGGAAGCTTGGTTTCACCTCTCCAGGACAAACTTGGTTGTTCTATTAGCAGTCCATGGTGTATTCAATACTCTTCTCCTGTAACACTCAAAGGCATTGATTCTTCTTCTTCTTCTATAATCCTTAGTTTTTGTCCAGCTCTCTGATGCATACATAGCAAGTAACTGCAAAGACCATGGCCTGGATTAGTAATCTCTAGACTGACATCATTGTTCTTCAATACTCTGGAAAGGTTTCTGACAGCAGATTTTTCCCAATGCAAATAATTTTTTAGATTTCCTGGCTTTTGTTACCAACTGTCAAGCTGAACTTCTTAACAATCTCTTTGCCATCTATCATGATGCTGCCAATTGGCCCAGAGAATCTTTGTTTTCTTGATGCTGAGCTTCAACCCATATTAAAGGCTGCAATCTTTGAACTTCTGCAGCAAATGCCACCAGTCCTCCTTCAGGAAGCAATGTTATCTGCATAATGCAGGTTGTTGGTGAGCCTTCCTCCAATCCTGATACCACATTCCTCTGCATAGAGTGCAGCCTCCCGGATGGTCTGTTCCACATATAGATTGAAAAGGTACTGAGATAGGATGCATCCCTGGTGTACACCTTTCTTGATTTTAAACCATGCTATGTTTCCTTGCTCTGCTCTGTCAACTGGCCCAAGTATACCTTTTACATAAGAACAATCAAGGGCTCTAGACTCCCATTCTTCTCAGAATTCTTCTCACAGTTTGGTGTGATCTACACAGTCAAATGCCTTTGCATAGTCAATGAAACACAGATAGACATTCCTCTGGTACTCTTTGCTTTCAGCTAAGACACATCTAACGTTGGCTATAATATCCCAATGCCATGGCCTCTTCTAAATCCAGCCTGAACATCTGGCAGTTCTCTGTCAATGTGCTGTTCCAGCATTTTCAGATTATTTTCAGCAGGATTTTGCTTGCATGTGATATTAATGATACTGTTCAATATTTCCACACCCTGTTGGGTCATCATTTTTTTGGAATGGGAACAAATAAGGATCTCTTCAGGTCAGTTGGCCAGGTGGTTTGGCTTCCAGATTTTTTGGCAAAAACTAGTGAGGGGACCCAGGGAAGCATCTGTGTGTTGAAATATGTCAATCGGTATGTCATCAATTCCTGGGGACTTAATTTTTTTTTCTTTCCAGTTCCTTCAGAGTAGCTTGAACTTCCTTCTTGAGCATATGTTGTTTCATGTAATTCTCTGTGCTAGCCAATTATTTTTGGTATAGCGACTCCATGTACTCCTTCCGTCTTCTTTTGATGCTTCCTGGGTCATTAACATTCTGTCTACAGTATCCTTAAGTATTGAAACTTGAGGCTTACATTTGTTCTTCAATTTCTTCAGCTTAAGAAATGCTGAGTGAGTTCATCCTTTTTGATTTCCCAACTCCAGCTCTTTGTACATTTCGCTATAATACTTTGCTTTGTCTTCCTGTGCTGCCCTTTGAAATCTTCTGTTCAGTTCCTTAACATCTTGACTCCTTCCTTTGCTTTGGCTTCTTGGAACTCTAGTGCAATATTCAGAATCTCTTATGACATCCATTTTGCTCTTATTCTTCTTTCTTTGTAATGACCTTTAGCATTCTTCATGTATGCTATTCTTTATATACTCCTACGGTTTATCTGGTCTTTGTTCATTAGTATTCAAGACCTCAAACCTGTTCCTGAGATGGGCTTTAAATTTAGGAGGGATAGACTTAAGGTGTGGATTTTATTTGATTTTCTTTAGCTTCAGCTTGAACTTGCACACAAGTAGTGGATGATATGTTCCACAATCAGCACTTGGCCTAGTTTTCACAACTGATATTGAGCTTCTTTCCAATGTTTGGGTTGAGTTTTTTCCCATATATATCATCAATCTGATTCCTGCGTAGGCTGTCAGGTGAGGTCCATGCGTACAGTTACCATCTGTGTTTTTTATAAAAGGTATTTGCAATGAATAAGTCACTGATGGTACAGAATTTTATCATTCTCTCTCCAGCTTCATTTCTACCACCAAGCCCATGTTTCCCAACTATGGATCCTTCTTCTCCATCCCCAACTTTTGCACTGCCGTCACCATTTATTAGTAGTGCATCTAGTTGCAGTCTCTTGCTAAGCTTCTAGTTACTAGTCAAGCTTAATAATGAATTAAGTAATATGGCCTTTTCCAGCTACAACTTTCCATTTTGTAATTCTAGCTTCTTTGTCATGCATAAGACTTTATTTGTGAAGTTATTTTTGTATTAAGGTGGCTGAAGTAAGGTAGGATATATCTTGAAGCTACCATTCCCCACTATCAAAAAATAGTCGCTACCTTTAATTCTCATAAGAAAGGGCTTACAGCCCTGAGATCTTATATAGAGAAATTCTCCAGGAAAGCACAATCCTTTTTGACTAGGGACAATGTATCTAACCTGATCCAGCTTCTGTGACAACCATCAACACCATCCAGCAGGTGCCTAATCCATAGCTCACCAGCCTCTGTGACTATATGCATCTACCTAAATCATTATAATTCCATGAACTATTTTGCTGATGGTTTTTCAGTTTTGGTATTATCTTCTGGTAAATTACAGAATGCAAAGAAATAGCCTGGAATGAGAGGGCTGAAAGGAGGAGGAGTAATTAATGTCAGAGATAAGAGTGATACAGAAGCTCAAATATTTGGAACATTTTTAACCTTTAACATAGAAACTAGTCTTGTACTAATCCTTGTAAAACAAGTTACTTGTTCAAGACTACTTAGCCACTGTGCCACCAGAGCTACTAGTATAATTTCAAACTGAAAATTTTCTATGTATAACAATAATAGCATAATTCGTATAAGAACATAACAAAAATCTTTGTTCATTTGTATCAAAACATTATTAAATTCTCTGAATCTTTTTCACCATAAAATTTTTAAATTATAAACTTTTAATTTTAAATTGTAAACTCTTGCCACAGATCTTGAAATGTTATCCATAAGTGGTTAGAATCAACATAGTCAAATGTCTTTGCGCAGTCAATAAAACATGTAAACATCTCTCTTGTATTCTCTGCCTTCAGATAGGATCATCTGACATCAACAATGATATTCCTTGTTATGTTACCTCTTCTGGAATCCTTTCTGGTAGTTCTCTGTCAATGTACTATCTCAGGCATTTTTAATTTAACAGCAGCAAGATTTTACTTGCAGGTAGTATTCATGATAATGTATAATATGTACATTATGCTGAGTCACTTTCTTTAGAATGAACATAAACATGTATCTCTTCTAGTGGACTGCTTAGATATCTGTCTTTGACTAATCAGGTGACTGTGTTACAAATTTCATGGCACAGACAAGTGAGCCTGCCCAATAGAGCATCCAAGCAAATGTAAATCAGACAGACTTCATTTCAGAGATATAGCACTTTTCAAAACAGCTGTCAACTAAATCTTTAAGTTTGCAAAATTTCAGGCAAAATGATAAAGTGAAATGAAAACATTCAGGTAATAAAACATCGTAAATGGGCAGTTAGATCCTAAACAAACCAGAGTATATGCTCTCTAGAAATTAATATTTTAGGCAAAAGTACAAGTGATGTAACAAATAGCTATTACACAATAAACAATGTAAATGTTAAGACAGTACTTGGACTTTCTAGAAGAAATAAAGCCTATCTCTACACTCAGATCTGTGGGAGAAGTATGGGCAATCTCCTCCTATGAGATTAAGTACCTCTGAAAACCTGCTGGAGAGTCAGATATGGGTTGATTCACACTCAATGGCACCTAACAACTATCCAGATTTAGCAGACTATGAAACACACCAGAACCAAAAAAATACTAAGGACTGAAACCAGAGAAGTTGTGGAATGATTATCAGTGATATCATTCTTAAAGCAGAAAGTCATTACAAAATCAGAGAAGAAAGAAAACATGAAAACAGATGCCAGGAAAGACTCTGAAACATATAATGGAATATAAAGAATCAAAAAAACAGGGGGAAGAATTGCTGAAGTAAGTGAGCTGAACAGAAGATTTCAGAGGGCAGCTCTAGAAGACAAAGTATTATAATAAAATGTAAAAAGAAATGGAGTAAGAACATAGAAAGGAAAGCACATGCTTGGAATTGCTCGAACTTAAAGAATTGGAAAATATTCAAGCCTTGAGGTGTAACACTGAGGGATTGTATGGGCAAAATCTCGAATGATGTAGGAAGCATCAAAAGAAGATGGAAGACAGAGACACTATACCGAAAAAGAACTAGTGTGCAGTGAACCTTCTCATGAAGTAGTATAGGTTCAGGAATTCAAAGTGTTAAAGGGAGAAGGCCAAGCCTCCCTGAGAGCAGTGACAAAAAGTAAGCCCCCAAGAATGAATGAAATAACAATTTAGGTGTTTCAGGATACAAACCTGGACATGCTCACCCATCTCTCTGCCAATAATTATGGAAAAGAGCAAACAGCAACCTAGCCAATTGACTGGAAGAGATTTATATTTGCTCCCATTCAATGGTCTAACAATATAGTGGTTGCTGAATATTATTAACAAATGGCTGAAACAGTACATTGACAAGAAATTGACAGAAACTCAACCTGTATTCAAGAGGCCACTGAATGAGTGACATCTCTGATTTCAGATGAGTCTTGGCTGAAAGTTGAGAATACCAGATGATTTTTACTTGTGCTTTAATGAGAACAAAAAGGCATTTAATGGTTTGAATCCGAACAAATTATGGCTAACAATGAGAAAAATAAGAATCCCAGAACACTTAAAAGTACTCATGTGAAACATACAGATAGACCAAGAAGCAACCGTCCAACCAGAACAAGGGGAAACCACATGGTTGAAAATCAATAAAGGCCTGTCTCATGCTTGTATCCGTTCTCCAATTATTGCTTGTTAATTTTTGACTCATGTACTTTTAACTTGTTAGTTAAATTTGTGTCTTCTAGGTTGTAACACCTCCATGATACATCTTCAAGGATATGAACATGTACGGCTAAGCACAATT
>NW_006399757.1:4587668-4598975 GCF_000299155.1 Elephantulus edwardii | reverse complement strand
GGGGGGGGAAGATGAACGAACTGGGGAGGAGGGTAGAGAAAACAGTGCAACAATGAATGAATGAGAACCCAAAATCTCTGTAAATGTTCATTAAAACTAATAAAATTTAATAATAATTAAAAAAAAGAGAGAGATACTGCCTGCAGCAGAAGAAACTGGCAGCAGATTGAGGTGTTCGTAATCAAAGAAACCTAGAAAAATTGACATATAAGCCACCATATCAAGGGCTGGATAGGGGAGATAGGTGTTGAATGGAGTAGGTGGGAGTAGAAGAGAATACTAGTGGAGCAGGGATAGGAGTGGGCCAAGTTTCACATGCCAAGGGTGAGGACAACACTGAATCTATCGGTTATTTCTACAATTGGGAAATATCTTTAATCTGCTCTTTTTTGTAAAATGCTTGTCTGTCAGATAATGTTCTAAATCTGAGCATTTAAATGAAGACAAACTAGGAAGAAGGTTTGGCCATCCACTTTTGAAACAGCAGGACTTTGAAAACCCTATGTACAACACAGCACACTCAAACTGGCAGATGTGACAACTGAGGCTGAGCCCTCAAGTATGTAAGCAGACACTAATGAAAGGAACATGGAATGTGAGAACCATGAATGTAGGAAAACTGGATATAGTTAAGAAAGAAATGGAATGCATAAATATTGACATACTAGGTATTGGTGAAATGACATGGACTGGCATGGGACACTTTGAATCAGATGATGATCATATGATCTACTATACTGGAGAAGAAAAGGGAAGGAAAAATCAGGTTGCTTTCATAGTTAAAAAGACTATTTCTAGATCTTGAAATACAATGTTGTGAGTATACACATGGATTTCACCTGATGGGGAATCAGAATGATCATATATCTTTGGAAGGAATCGCTGGAGAAGCTCAATATCAGCAGTGAAAACTAGGCCAGGTACTGATTGTAGAACAGACCACCCAATTACTCATATGCATGATCAAGCTGAAGCTGAAGAAAATTAAATAAAGTCCATGGGAACCAAAATTTGACCTTGAAGCTATCCTGCCTAAATTTCAAAACCATCTCAGGAACAGGTTTGAGGCCTTGAACACTAAGCAGCTAAGAGCAGATGAGCTGTGGGAAGATATCAAGAATATCATCCAGGAAGAATGCATAAAGTCATTGCAAAGACAGAGGAGAAGGAAAAGATCAAGATGGATGTCAGAAAAAACTGAATATTGCACCAGAGCACTAGGAAGCCAAAAGAAAAGGGAAGAAATCAAGATGTTAAGGAGTTGAACAGAAGATTCTCAAGGGCAGTGTGGGAAGACATAGTATTATAATGAAATGTGCAAGGAGTTGGAGTCAGAAAATCAAAAGGGCCAGACTCTCTCCACATTTCTTAAGCTTAAGAAACTAAAGGATAATTTCAAGCCTCAAGTTGCAATACTTAAGGATACTTTGGGAAGAATATTAAATGATCCAGGAAGCATTAAAAGAAGACGTAAAGAGTATACAGAATCACTGTACCAAAAGGAATTGGCAGACACAGAAGAATTTCAAGAAACAATGCATGAGCAAGAGCCTGTGGTGATGAAGGAAGAAGTGAAAACTGCTCTGAAAAAAAGTGGCAAAAAACAAGGCCCCAAGAATTAACAGCATACCAACTGACATATTTCAACAAAAAGACACTGCCCTGGATGTGCTCACCAAGTTGTGCCAACCACCTGGCCTACTGACTGGGAGAGATCTATATTTGTTCCCATTCCAATGAAAAGTGACCCAAAAGAATGCAGAAATTATTGAACAATATCACTGATATCACATGCAAGCAAGATTCTGCTAAAGATTATCCAAAAACGACTGGGACAGCACATCAACATATTAATTGCCTGAAGTGCAGGCTGGGTTTAGAAGAGGCCATGGTACTAGGGATTTTATAGCTAATGTCAGACGGATCTTGGCAGAAAGCAGAGAGTAACAGAGTTTATTTATGTTTAATTGACTATACAAAGGCATTTGACTGTGTAGATCACAGCAAACTGTGACTGACTCTGAGAAGAATGGGAATCCCAGAACACTTGATTGTACTTATGCAAAACCTACAGTTGGACCAGGATGCAGTCATCAGAACATAGCAAGGAAATAATGTATGGTTTAAAATTGGAAAGGGTATGCACCAAGGATGTGTCCTATCTCCGTATCTTTTAAATCTATATGCAGAACAGATTATCTGGGAGACTGGGAGGAGAAATGTGGCACCAGGATTGGAGGAAGACTCATCAACAACGTGAATCATGCAGATGATACAACCCTGCTTGCTGAAACCAAGGAGGACTTGAAGCACTTGCTGCAGAAGGTCAAGGACTGCGGCCTTCAATACAGATTGAAGCTCAACATCAAGGAAACAAAGATTCTCACCAGTGGATCAATTGGTAGGATCATGATGGATGAAGAGATTGAGATTGTTGACAACTTCAGTTTGCTTGGCTCTACCATCAACACTCTTGGTACCAGCAGCCAGGAAATTAAAGGACAAATTGCACTGGGAAAGTCTCTCAGAGACCTCTCCAAAGTACTGAAGACCAACAATGTCAGTCTGGAGAGTAAAGTGTGCCTGATACAAGCCATGGTCTTTGCAATTACTTGTTATGCATCAGAAACCTGGACAATGACTAGTGATGATAGATGGAGAACTGACGCCTTTGAGCTGTGTTGCTGAAGAAGAGTACTGAATATACCATGGAATGCTGGGAGAACAAAAAAGTTCATCTTGGAGAGGGTGAAGCCAGGCTGCTCCTTGGAGGCAAGGATTCTGAAGCTTCATCTGACATACTTCGGACATGATGCAAGGCGGGATCAGTCCTTGGAGAGTGATGTCATGCTTGCGAGGGTGGAGGGAAAGAGCAAGAGAAGATCCTTGATGAGATGGATTGATTCAGTGAGTAGGGTAATGTGGGTAGGTGTATTAGAAAATAAGATTGCAACAGGATAGAGCAGGGTTTAGGGCTGTTGTACATATGGTCACTATGAGTTACAGGTGACTCGATGGCACATAACAACAACATGCTGAACAAATCATGGGGAAGTTGGATTATGTAAAGAATAATAAAATACAGAAGGGCCAGTTTCCAATAGCATGTAAAGTAGATATCAAATATTCCTACTAAGGGAATATGAGGACACTTGGTGGTACAGTCTGCACAACTGTGATGCTAACTCAAAGGTCGTGCTTTACTGAGAGTTCAAATTCAACAGCAGCTCTTCAGGAGAAAGACAGGTCATTTCCTCAGAAATCCCCTGAAGGGTTTCAACTAAGCAATAATGAGAACTTTACTCTGTCGTGCATAGATTTAGTTTCTTTTAATTTTTTTAATCTAGATAATAATCAGGGTTGCAAGAAGGTAAAATATATGAGGAATAACATTTTAAAACAGTTACAATGATGCTTAAAATATTTTTCTTTGCAAACTTCCACAATTTTGCTTTGTTGTATTGGAGTAGTGCCTATGAATATAGCCACCTAAGTGACGTAGTAAATAGGGAGCTGTGGGGCTAACTTAAAGGCAGTGCCTGTCTGGTGGTTGTAATCCTCTAGTGGCTCCTCTGGAGAAAGACAGGCAATCTCCTCCCATGTGATTTACAGCCTCTGAAAATCCACTGGAAGGTCAGCTATAAATAAGTCTCTTCAAAATTGACTGCAATGAGTTTTGAAAGTTGAAACATTAAAAGGAAAATTTTCAAGACTTGTTTCAACTTCTACCTTAACCATCAACATAATCTTCTAATAAAATATAACAAAGTAAATTTCAGTAAAGAAAATTATCATGTTTGTTAAAAACAAAATATCATTCTAAACAATGCTAGACTATTCTGAAAAGGAATTTGTATTCAAACTGACTAATCTGTCTTTTCTAACCTGAAGTAAATAATTAGTGAATGGATTTTAAGGCATATTTCCAAGAAGTAAGTAAGATTACAAGGCTGGTATTGCTGTGTGCCATGGAATCAGAATCAACCCATAATTAACCCTCCAGTGGGTTTTCACAGGCAGTAAATCACACGAGAGGTGAGTGCCTGTCCTTCTCCCACTGAGTGGGATAAACCATTGGGAACTGCAGCAATTTCTTACCACTAGGCCACCAGTTACAGTATTATTTACATTTCCACCAAACTATAAGATGTTCAGAAACATATTTATATAAGTATTATTTATTTTTTTATCAAAAGATATTAACAAAATCCCTAAATCATTGTCATTCAGTATACCAAATTAATAGAAAGTCTAATAAAAGATGATCTTAAAGATCATTTAGAGAAGATTTTAGGAATACTGATTACCCATTATTCAGTGATGGCTTAAACAAACTTTAGAACTCTCTCATGCACACATTCACATACTTTTTTCTAAACTAGTTAACTGGCCAATTTATACCTTTGGTTTTAAGTATATAAAAAAACTTGAATAACTGAAGTCATATTTTTAATATGGGCAAAATATTCTACAAAGTGTCTTGTACCTGATTTTCACAAAGCCATGCAAGTAATAAAATCTGTACATATGAATTCTCTCCTTTTAAGGATTATTTTAGTACCAAATTTCTTAGAATTTTAAAACTCAGATTAGAAAAAGGGATGGAAAAGAACTATTCATTTTCCACTTATTACAACTTCTTAGGATATTTACTAATTTTGTGAACTGTCAGTAGAACATTTTATGCAGCAATGAGAAATTACACTATTCAATAATATGTTTTTACAACCTCAGATGAACCTCAATCTTGTGTAATTGACTTCCTAAAATGTTTGTGTAAATAACATTTTGGTAAATTGAATTATTTCACTTGTAAATACCAGACTTTCTGTAAAGTAAATAATTGCCCCAAAATTTAACTTACAGTTTCAACTTTTTACATGAAAACACACAGTAATATGTAATTTACACTATCCTTATAATTTAACATAATCTTGGTCTTTAAGAGAATACAAAAACCTTGAAATATAAAACTGAAAAAAGCCAAAATTTTCGCATAATATTTTATATTTCTCTAGTATTTTATATAAAAGTCTAAACTGAAAAACAATGTAGACAATCTCTATAATTAAACCAGTATAAAATTTAAAAATTTTAAAAACACACAAAAAACCCCTAAACTAGTGCTTTTCTGAAGCAACAACTGTACCATTAACAAGTCCTCAATGAAGATAAATACAATCAGTTATCTAAACCATTAGGCATTTGAGAAAATGGGCAACATAATAGTTATGGGCAACTTAATAATTATTCCATTAAATGGAAATATTTGTATAAAGATGTTACTTTGCACATGTTGTCAAGAGAGATCTGTGCCTTGAAAAGGACATCACACTTGGAAAGACAGAGGAGCAGAGGAAGAATCTCAATCAGATCCACAAATACAGTGACTGCAACCAGTGGGCTTGACTGAGCAGAAAGAAAAATGTAAAGATGGATCTGATAAGGCTTCAATTTGCTGTACACAGACAAAGTTTCTTTGAATCATAGTTGACCAGTCATGTCATCCCTTAAAAACAATTTTGCATGAGCACAATTAAGTGTTCTAGTCTTTTTCAACCATTTTTATGCTGCTGAAAGCGGGACATGTAAGGATGATAGAAAAACAGATGTCTTTAAACTGTGATGATGGAGAAGAGTATGGAATATCCCATGAACAGCTAAGAGAACGAACAGATATGTCTTGGAGAAGGGACAGTCAGAGTGCTTGTTGGAAGCAAGGACAGTGAAGCTTCATCTCACATACTTCTGACATGTTCCTGGAGAGGTTACTCCTTGGAGGACAACATGCTTGGAAAGGTGGAAGGATGGCAAAGACGACCCTCACACAGAAGGACTGACACAATGATTGCAGCAATGCAGTTGAGTGTATCAGAGATTGTGAGAATGGCATACGCTGGGACAGGGTAAAGATCTGTTATTCATAGGGTTGCTATGAGTTGTACTTGACTCGATGGCACCTAACAACAACAAGGATCAGTTAAATGTGAAACAAAGCAACCATCTTAAATATTAATTTAACTGAAAATACTAAAATATTATCATTTTGGGGAAGATATTTAAAGTTTAAACCCACTGAGATATACAAATATGGGCACGCAGATTCCTTCCACATATATTAAGTATATGGGCAGATCTGTTAGCCAAAGGCACACACACACGCTTCAGAAGCCTTGTCTACGTTTCTTAAGATGTCCTGGCCAGCCCTGGGTGCTCCTCAGAAACCCATTCTTCTCTGTTTTGCATAGAATAAAAAAGTGCTCACACTAAAAAATAAACAAAAAAAACAAACCCCACCAAATATGGGCACACCAACTGCATGCAGAATATGTATTTTATAAATGGTCACATACATAATATTTACTGAGAGAAAGTAGGGAGAAAATTCATTTGTTTTACCTACCACTGTATTACCAACAACTTGCACAACTGATACTAAGAGTCGAAGCACTAGGAACCATTCTGGTGGGGACCATGTTGCAGGTGAACATCTTGCTTACTGGTATACCAGGGACTGGGGTTGGAAAAACTACAGTAGGCAAAGAGCTTGCATCAAGATTGGGACTAAAATACATAAATGTGGGTAATTTTGCTAAAGAAGGGCAGTTATGTGATGGATATGATGAAGAATATGACTGTCCCATTTTAGGTGAAGTTAAAGTAGAGTATGAGTTAGAAAACCAAATTAAAGAAGGAAGAGTTATTGTTGATTACCATGGTTGTGATTTCTTTCCTGAACACTAGTTTCATATAGTTTTGTGCTGAGAACAGATAGTCATATACTGTACAAAAGACTTGAAACAAGGGATTATAATGAAAAGAAACTTCAAGATAATATTCATTGTGAAATTTTCTAGATTCTTTATGGAGAAGCCATAGCATCCTACAAGAAGAAATAGTACACCAGCTGGCTAGCAATAAACCAGATCTAGAGGATAATGTATATCAGATATTGAAATGGATTCAACAATGGCAGAAATATAACAGTGATTCACTGACCACAACCACCATGCTTACTGACAGCTCTCTGCCCACATCATAGAATTACACATTTATCAGTATTTCATACTAAAATTGTATTCCAAAGCTAGCATGTGGAGTGTAAGAGCCTAGACTGGTTTTTTCTACATGAGAAAGCTCTATGATCTCACATAAAATGACTAGAATGTAATTAAAGATTGAGAGGAAAGATTGTCATAACTTTAATATACAAAAAAAGGACACAGAAACCTAAGAGAGTGGGTGGGCATCTGTAAAACTTACTACAGAATAAGAAAAAAGTGGTCTCTTAAAATAAAAGACTTGGAGCAAAAAAACCAACCCCACCCAAAATAACTGATACTACTAGTCCTTGGATGCAGGAATAGCTATCACTGGAAACACATTAAGCCTATATTTATTTTGGTTGTTTGTAACCCAAAAAGACAAAGTCAGTAAATGTAATCAACTTACATTTTTTTTATAATAGTCTGTTAATAATCAATCAAGATGGGTGAAAGGAAGGCACTATTCAGTGAAGTGATGACCAGCACAGTAACATTAAAGAAAAAGAAACACAAGAAATAACAGTCAACAGCGATATATAAACAGACAGGCAAGGTGAACAGACATGGATTGTTAAAAATGACATTTAGATACATTTTTATCACATTTTTATCTACAAATACATATACTTAGATATGTTGTTGTTGCTGTTAGGTATCACAAAAATGAGTATGACTCATAGCAACCCTATGAACATAGATCAGAAGACTGTTCCATCTTGTGTCATCCTCATTATCCCTGACACACTTGAGTCCATAGCTGCCATTACCATGCCAAAACACACACACACACACACACTGAGTACAATCAAGTAGGAACTGACCTGTAGCTGACCCTCCAGCAAGTTTTCAGAGGCAATAAATTGCTCATCTTTCTCTCTCAGAGCATCCTGTAGATTCCAATCACTTACATGTTGGCAGTGCAACTATTGCCAGGAAGGATGCTTGGAAGAATGGAGTGACAGCACAGGAGAGAAAGACTTTGGATGAGATAAACTGACACAGTGAGAGGGGAAATGAGGATAAGTGTGCTGGAGACAGTGAGATTGGCTCAGGATAGAGCAGGGTTCAGTTATTGTACACAGGGTTGCTGTGAGTCACAGAAGACTTGATGGCAAATAACAATAAGCCACCAGAGCTCCTTATATATACTGTCAAATGTTTCTACATTCATATTGGTATTTGCTTAAAATTAATCCATGTATAGAGCAGTGTCAACAGAGGGAAATGTTTTGTAACCTTCTTAACTAGAATCTAACACCCAGAGGGAAAGAGTTGCTGGTTCTGGTCTTTGGGACCATAATCATGGGAGACATCAAAGGTGCGCTGACATAACATAGTCCACAGACACTATTTTCATCCTACTTTAAGTGATTAGTAATGACTCTATAAGAAAAGAATATGACATAAGGATTGTCGGAAGACTCATCAATAATGTTTTACGCAGATGACACAACTGTGCATGCTGAAAGCAAGTAGGATATAAAGCACTTGCTGCAGAAGATCAAGTGTTTGCTATGAATTACATTAACATCAAGAAAAGAAAGGTTCTCTCTGCAGGACCAACAGTTAACATTATGATAGTTGGAGAAAGGATTGAAGCAGTCAATAATGTGCTTGAATCAACAATCAATTCCTCTGGTACCTAAAGTAAAAAAACCAGATGACTATTATTGCATTATGCAAGTCCATTCTCAGGGACCTCTCCAAAATGATAAAGGACAACAATGTCAATTTGAAGACTGAGGTGCATCTGATTCAGGCTCTGATCTTTTCAATTCCCTGCTTTCCATCAGAGATCTGGACAATGAATAAGTATGACAGAAGGATAATTGGTGCCTTTGAGTTGTAGTATTGGAGATTACGGAATATCCCACAGGTTGCCAAAAAAGCAAACAGATGTCTTTGAAAAAGTGTAGTCAGAGTGCTCCTTGGAGTCAAAGATGTCAAAGTTTCATCTTTTCTACTTTGGATGTATAGCTAGGTGAGACTATTAGTTGAAAAGGAACATTATGCTTGGAAAGATGGAGGGCCAGTGAAGGAGAGGAAGACCCCCCAACAAGATGGACTGACACAGAGACTTCAGCAACGGGCTCGAGTGTGTCAGAGATGATGAGAACGGCACAGGATAGGGAAGGGTTCAGGTTGGCGGTTTACAGGGTTGCTATGAGTTGTACTCAACTTGGTGGCACCTAACAATGAAGGTCTTAAAAGCTTATGAGTAGGCACTTAAGGAGCAACTATTGGTTTCTGCCTGTCTGTAACAAAGAAAAAGAAAAAAAAAGCAAAGACATATTGAAAGAATTAGTTTAAGAGCTAACAGATCATATGAACTTCCCTGACTGAGGTGGATAAGAACTAGATAATGCTGGGCTACCACCACTGATCCCTCTAAAAGAGATTACAATAGGAGATGTTGGATACAGTAAGGGGGAAATGTGGGGCAAACGAAAATACAGAAAAAATCCCAGCCTTTTTGGTCCAACAGAGACTTATAGAAACCTCAAAACTATAGCAGTTAAAAATTCTTCTAACTTTTAACCTATGGCTTAAGTGTCAGTTGAAGAAGAGTATTGAATATCCCATGAACTGCCAAGAGAATAAACAGGTCTGTCCTGGAGAAAGTGAAACCAGAGCGCGACATGGAAGCAAGGACTGGGAGAGTTCCTCTCACATACTTTGAGCAAATTGTTAGGAGGGATTGGTCCTTTAAGGAAGACATAATGGCTGGAAAGGTGGAGGGGCAGCATGAGAGGAAGACCCTCAACAAGATGAAATTGGCAAAGTGACTGTAGCAATGGGTGATAGGAGATAAGGATGGCACAGGAAAGGGCAGTTTTCACATCCATTGTTTACAGGGTTACTTTGAGTCTCAGTCAACTTGATGGACAGTAACAACAACAATAAGGTGAAGCATAACACCAGAGAGGCCATTTCCCACTTAGAATTACCACAAAATGTCGAAAGAGCAGCATTTGCCCTTGTATAAAGCCTGGAAGACAGGAAGGGGTAGGATAAAAGGATTAAAAGAAATGAGAAGTAAGGAAAGTGTAATTACATTGTGGGTATTATAATTAATGTTATAAAGCAGTATGTTTGAATGGATGAATGAAAATTGGTTGTTGTTGTTAATAGGTGCCACTGAGTCAACTCTAAGGCCTAATATCCCTGGATCTGCACCTTGACCTATCCTGCACCATTGTCATGGTCCCCATCTTGTTTAAAGCCCACTGTTGCAGGCACTGTTGTTGCCACATCTTTTTGAGTGTGTTCCTCTCTTTCTCTGATCCTCTACCTTTGCCAGCATGATGTCCTTTTTCAGAGAATGGCTTCTCCTGAGAACACGCCCAAAGTATGTGAGAAGTTTCATATCCATGCCTCTATCACCACTCTGGTTAAGTTTCCTCTAAGATACATCTGTTTGTTCTTTTGGCAGTCTGTGTTATTTAAAATACTTTTCACAAGCACTGCAATTCAAAGGCATCTGTTTTGTAAACATTTATTCAGATCACCATAAAAAATAAAAATAGAAAATTATTAGAATGGGAAAAATAAGTCATTGAATCAAACTATCCAAGATATTGCAGGTTTTCTTAAACTAATTTCAAAGTACAACTAAATCCTCTGATGAAAATGCATTCAGCATTGTTTGCTAGTCCCTATTAAAACTTCTAGGGAACTGTAATGACTTAGAGAATTGTGCTGCCAAGCAAAAGTACATGGTTCAAAGCATGAGTTGTTTTGCAACAAAAAGAAAAGAAATCTCCTCCTGTGCAATTTATAGCCTCCCAAAACTTGTTAGGGGGTCAGCCAGGAATTAATTCTGACTTGGTGGCAATTGAATTTTTCAGAACACCAAAAGCCCGCGACATCCGTTCTGCCAGAAAGGTCAAAACAGAGGCTCCGCTCTGACTAGCTGAAGTTGGGCACCTCACAGGACAGCTAGCAGACCCCGCAAACCCACCCTATTTTCTCAGGTAATCGGAGATGCCAAAAGCCCACGACATCCGTTCCGGCCCGAGGGCTGCCCTCGGGCCAAGAAAAACCTATCTACACAGCAATTCTACAGGATTCATCACCTTTGACCAATAAATATTGAGACTAAACTTCAGAGACACTGATCCCAACATAAGGAACTACCATCAGCTGATGTGTTTGAAATCACAGAAGCCATGGAAGCTTCATATCTAAGTTATTAGATGGAGGGCTGGTGAAAGGGAGATAGATGTGAAGGGAGGGGGTAGAAGTGGATGGATATCCTGTG
>NW_006399757.1:4582648-4584513 GCF_000299155.1 Elephantulus edwardii | reverse complement strand
AACAACAACAACAACAACAACAAGCAAAAGTATCAGCAAATTCTTATCAGGGAAAATGGTTTTTAGAGTACTCCTAATGTATTTTGGAAGAAAGAAAATTACTACCAACAACATATAAACAGATCTATTTTACTGTGATCTTTTCTGGTACCTGTATAGAAACATCACTTGGTAGGTTTACATTAGAACAGCAATTTTTGCTAGGTTAGACTTGTTAATGTTTTTATTAAGTTCCTCAGATTTTATTCCAGTTTAAAGCAAATTCATGCAGAGTTTTCCTGGGTATAATCTTTACAGAAACAGATTGGCAGCTTTTTTATCTCCTGAAATGACTGGGTAGGTTTATTGTGGTTAGATGCCATCAAGTCAAGTACAACTCTTAGCAACCCTATAAACAGACCTGAATTCTGTCCTAGACTGTGTACTTCTCACCATCTCTGACACACTCGAGCCTACTGCGGCAGTCACCATGTCCACCCATCTCTTTGGGGGTCTTCCTCTCCCTTTCCAAGAAATAGCTTCTCCTTGCTATTCCAAAGTATGATACGATGAAGCTCTATCATCTTTTACTCCAAGGAATACTCTGACTGCACCTTTTCTATGACATATTTGTTAATCCTTTTGGCAGTCCAGGATATTCAATACTCTCCAACACCACAACTTACATCACAACTTAGAGGCTTAAATTCTTTTTCTGCATCTTTATTCACTATCTAGTTCTCAGATACATAGCAACTGATTGAAAAGACCATGACCTGAATCAGATGCACCTTAGTGTTTAAACTGACGTCTCTGCTCTTTAGTATTTGGGAGAGATCCTTGACAGGGGTCTTGCCCAAAGCAGTATGTCTCCTTATCTCCTGACTGCTGGTACTAAGGGTGTTGACTGTATAGCCAAGTAAGATAAAATCATTGACCGTTTCAATGCTTTCTCCATCTATCATAATGTTGCCTATTGGACCAGTGGTGAGGATTTTTGTCTTCTTGATGTTGAGATATAATCCATATTGAAGTCTGGAGTCTATGATTTCTGCAGCAAGTACTTCAGGTCCTCCTCACTTGCAGCAAGCAAAGTTATGTCATCTGCATAACACAAGTTGTTAAAATTCCTACCAATCCTGATGCCTCATTCTGTTTCATAGTCTGACTTCAAAAAATATTTGCTCAGCATACGGATTGAATAGGCAGGTTTAAAGAACTTTAAAATCTTTCAGTTAGCAGTCAAGTGATCAACCATTCAAGTCATCAGTACTCCTTGGACTTGATATAATAACCCTTAGAAACTAGATTTTACTAGTTTTAATTATCCTCTCAAGTGTCAATGTTAGTTCATTAATTCACCTTAAAGAACAAACAAATCAATCTTGGAAACAATACAACTACAATGTTTCTTAGAAGTGAAGATGGAGCCTTTGACTGACTTCTCTGGACATGTCATCAGGGAAGACCAATCACTGAAGGAGGACCTCTTATTTGGTAAAATAAAATAAAGGAAGCTTTCAATGAAATGGCTTGAGAGATGTAATGGAATCCCAGATATCAACAATCATGAATGGGGCAATATTTTATACCAATCATCAACTACCAACAATTTTATTTATACATGTTTAATAATAATAATAACACAGTATATGTAATAAATAACATACAATATAACCTGCATATGCTAAAGGGAGCGCTGCTGGTTTGGAGACAAGAAGCTGTGCTACAATCCCAAAGGCATATGGTTCTAATCTACCATCTGCAGGATAAAGATGAGAAATCTCACACCCATGTTTATTGCAGCTTTGCTGACAATAGCAAGGAGTTGGAAACAACCTAAGTGCCCATCAACAAACGAATGGCTAGAGAAGCTGTGGTATATT
>NW_006399757.1:4569630-4581753 GCF_000299155.1 Elephantulus edwardii | reverse complement strand
GAGTCGATTCTGACTCAAAGGTGCATAAAAACAACAAGAATAATGTGTTTTATAAGCAGTCATTTGTAATAGAAACGTCAGCTCAAACTTCATCCACCACGCAGTGTATACAACGACTTGTCATCTAGTGAATTCTGACTCATGGAGTTCCAGTGTATTTCAGGGTAGAACTATGTTTTCAATGGATCATTTTTCAAAAGTTGACTAAATTGTACTCCCAAGGCTACAATGGGTTGCCCTGAACAACATCAATCTTTTGGCTGGTTGTTTAACTTCCTGTGCCACTCAGTGGATCATGATGTTGTGTACTGTCCAGTTGGGACTGACTCATAGCTTACACTCCAGAGGGTTTTAAAAAGCAGTGAATCACATGGGAGTTGCTTGCCCATCTTTTTGCCACAGATCAGCTAACAGATTCAAACTTTTGAGTTGCCAGCACAATTCCTTGCCACTAGGCCACCAGAACTCATGCCACCCAGGGAGGCTCTAAACATAGACTTAAACACCACAATAAAAATAATTTTTAATGTTACTAATGAAAGGAAATGTTGACAATAAGAGCTTTAGAATAAGCAAAAGTGACACTAAAATTTAGAAAAAACAATATACTGGAAGAAATTACTAAAACTGAAATGGAAATTTCTCTTCTACATCTTATCATCAAACCTAGAAAGAAGTTAAAAGGGCCCAGGGGCATAAAATGAAAAGGTAGTATACTGTTCTACCACCATAACATAGAGACAGCATAGTGAAAGCTAATAAAATAGCTAATCATTTAAAAGTAGTGACTCATAAAGGTTTGAATTTAAAAAAAAAGGTTTGAATGGAGTCTTAAGATCCTTTTTTTTAAAAAAAATTTGCATTATAAAATGTGAATATACAAAAAGCTTTATTTTACTTAAGTGTTAAGACTTCACATGAAAGGTATCTTTTAAAAAGTAAATACTAAATAATGTCATAACAAAGTGGTAAGTCCTTTAAAGACTAAGAGGAAGGCCCACTAATGGCATAATATGGTTTCAAAGTGCTTATTACATTTTTATACACACACTTGGAGCCAGAGTAACTGCGGATAGTTGTAGCTATTTTAAGTAGTATGGACTCTAGAGCCTAGTCCCATTTAGCTTTCTCTTTACTCAATCTTCAAAGCTATTTTTAGCCTTTCTGTGACTTAACTGTATAAACAGTATGAGCATTCATGGTACATATTTTCCCTGCCTAACAAATTGGATTCTAAAAGAAACTTAAAAGGTGGCAGCTTAGTGAGCTACAAAAGCATTTGGGGCTTTCTATACACACAATAGGGCCCGGGGCAAACTGCTTCTCAAAATCTCATTTCCTCACCTGTGAGAAGCAGGTAACAACAATAATGTATATTGCGTTGGGTTAGGATTCTAGATGATGGCAACATTTTGGGGGTTTTTTTGAGGGGGTGGGCCATAGGACGGTGGGTTTATATTGATATATGGTAATGAACAGTCAATTCCACGCACATAAATAAATTATAATTAAGAATCATTGCATCTAATATTTAGGGGGCTCTGAAGGCCTAGTGAGAAAAGAGTTGCTTTACTGTACCAAAGGCGGGGGTTCAAATCCATCTGCTGCTCTGTAAGAGAAAGATGAGCAATCCTCTCCTGTGTGATTTACAGCCCCTGCAAAACTGCTGGCCGGTCAGCTATAACTCGGTTCTGACTCAATGGTAATGAGCTTTGAGGGAATCTAACAGTCAGCTTTTCCCCCATTTTTAAGCAGTCTTCTCCCCTACTTAGCCAGTGGATAGGAGGCAAAGGGTTGGTGATTTCTTACAGTAAAATGTTAAAATGGGAAATGGATTCCAGCCTCTTGACTCCAAATCTATTTTTCTCCATTATGCTTTCATGGAACCACTTAAAGATTTCCTTAATTTAGCAGATAATCTGATAAAATTAATTGGAGAAAGAGTTAGGTTATTGTATTAAGGAATAATATATACACATATGCTTAACTTTATTTTCATAAGACAAATAATTCTAAAAGTAAAAACTACAGGATAGGGAAACTTCAGATGTCATTTATTCTTATATTTATGATCTACATAACAATTAATTATGTTATCAAAGTAAGTATTAATAAAATTTATTAACTCACATTGAGTTCAATTCTGTCTTACTATCTACCGAAGAATATAATAATTTCAGAAAATGTCATTATAAAGGTAATTTTCAGTAATGGAAAGGTTAAAATAAGTGATCTTAATTCAATACTGCTATAAAAATATTTCCTAATAATTTTATAGTAAGGCACTTTTACTATGTTGTTGTTCTGTGCCATCAAGTCGGAACTGACTCATAGTTGATCCTCCAGTGGGTCTGAGAGATTGTAAATAACAGATTGTCCATCTTTATCCTAAGGAGCAGCTGGTAGACTCAAATTGCCTGCTTTTGAGTTGGCAGTGCAGCTCCTTACCACTAAGCCAGCAGAGCTCCTTTTCACTATCAATAGTAATATTGATAGTAAAATAGACACGTATTTGATATTTGCTAACAATATGAGGAAAATTGCAGGTTTTGCCTTTCGATTATTAAATGAACTCAGATAATTGGTTGATTTAACTGTCCTATTAATTTGGCATTTTTTAATCAATATGACTATTTTGGACAGTTACTTTGCACACAATACTGGGTTTCATTAGACTCTAATGTATACTTATTTCTGGTGAGCCATCATTAAGATATACTATGACGGTACAGCCATGAAGAACTTAAATATGGACGTGAAACTCAGAAATTACAGAGATATACATACAACTGTTGGCTCTTAAGAGTAGGAAATCAACCTAGCACTAGTTTCTAAAAAGTGGGTTCTGAAAAATTAAGCACTTTTACCATTATGATGTTGTTGTTGTTAAATGCCATCAAGTCGTAGGTGACTCATAGAGACCCTATGAACCAAAGACCTGAACACTTGTATAACCTTCTTTGTTTGTCCAAGTTCATAGGGTTTCCAGAGGCAAGCTATTTTGGAAGTAGATGCCACTCCTGCTTCCAAGCTTGTTTTAATCAGGGAGCTCCCCCAAACACTGTCCGCCATAAGTAAATTTTCACAATTTATGAAGTTATAAAGAAAATAATTTCTCATTGTTGTTGTTATTGTTGTTATGTGCCATCAAGTCGCTTGCAACTCATAGTGATCCTATATACAATAGCTCTGAATCCTGCTCTATCCTGAACCAACCTAATTGTCTGACACACCTATACCAATTACCCCAGTCACTGAGTCAATCCATCTCATTGAGGGTCTCCCTCTCTTACATTGTCCCTCTCCAAAGCCTGGATCCTCCTTGTAACATGCCCAAAGTAAAATGAAGCTTCAGAATCCTTGCCTCAAAGAAGCTGCCTGGTTTCACCCTCTCTAGGACAAACCTGTTAGTTCTCCAAGCGGTTCATGGTATATTCAATACTCTTCTCCAGCACCACAGTTCAAAGGCATCAATTCCTTATATCATCCCTACTCAAGTACAGCTTTCTGATGCATAGCAAGTAACACAGCAAGTGAAGACCACGGCCTGGATCATGGGCACCTTAGTCTCCAGGCTGACATCACTGCTCTTCAGTACTCTGAAGTGGTCCCTGACAGCAGATTTTCTCAATGCAATTCGTCTTTTGATTTTCTGATTATTAAAATGTAATTCAAAGCAGGACAGATTCTAGATATAAGAACCAGATATAATCAATTTCATTGAATTCACATCCTTCCAGAATAAAGATTTCTCCCTCCCACACACAACTATCTCCCTCTTATTAAAGGTAGAAAACAAAGAAAAATGAGCAATTCATTCATATTCTATTTTGTTTAACTTAATCATATTTTGGTCACATGTCATTAAGTCAGAGATGATGATTCGTAAGGACCCTATGTACCACAGAGCAAAACACTACTCAATCCTGAACCACCTCACAATCACACTGCACTGCATGAGCCCATTCTCGCAATCACTAAGTCAGTCCACCCTATTGAGAGTCTCTTTTTTTATGATCATTTTAGCAAGGATGACGGCTTTCTCTAGTGACTGACCTCTCTTGAGAGCATATCCAAGGTATGTGAGGTGAAATCTCAGCATTCTTGTTTCTACGGAGCATTCTGGTTGCACTTCTTTCAAGTTGTTCTTTTGACGGACAATATTAAAAATACATACTTCATGTTCTTCACCAATAGCACAACTTAAATGCATCAATTGTGATTTGGTCTTCCTTATTCATTATCCTACTTTCACACATACACAGGAAGTGATTGAAAACACTATAGTTTGAGTCACATCTACCTTAGGCCTTAAAGTAACACGTTCTTGTTGTTTAACAAATAGAAGACATTTTGAAAGTTTCAAAACATATCCCTGTACAGTATAACAGTGCTTTGGAAACAATTAAAAAATCATTCTTTGCCATTCCAGTTTGCTCAGAAATTATAGTCTGACAACCAACATGAAAGAACTTTTGAGTTAGGAACAAGACGAATGAACAAACTACCTACAATCAGATTTGCAATCCAAATTCACCTGCTGAATGAAAGTATACATTGCCTGTTGTTAGGTGTCATAGAATCAAGTAAAATTCTTAGAGACCCTATGAACAACAGATCTGACTTCTGTCCTATCCTGTGTTATCCTTACCATCTCTGATGCACTTGAGCCTATTGCTGCAGTTACCATATCAATCCATCTCATTGGGGGTCTTCTTCATTTCTTTCATTGAGCTGCATTTTTCCAAGCATGATATCCTTTTCCAAGGAACAGTCTCTTCTAGAAGCATGTTCAAAGTATGAGAGACAAAGCTTTCTCCGCCATCCTTGCCTCCAAGAAGCACTCTGGCTGCACCATTTCTAAGACATGCCTGTTTATTCTTTTGACATGGGATAATTTAATACCCTTCTCCAATACCACAACTCAACAGGCATCGATTTTTCTGTCATCCTTATTTAGTGTCCAGCTCTCAGAGGCATAGCAACTGACTGAAAAGACCATGGCCTCAGTCAGGTGCAGCAAAGTCTTCAAAGTGACATCACTGCTCTTCAGCATTTTGGAGAGATATCTGACAATGGTCTTGCCCAAAACAATATGGTCCTTAACTCCTAATTGCTGGTACCAAAAATACTGACTGTGGATCAAAGTACAATAAAATCACTAACAACTTCAATCCTTTCTCCAACGATCATAATATTGCCTATTAGCCTAGTGGTGAGAATTTTTGTCTTCTTGATGTTGAGATGCAATCCATATTGAAGGCTGGAGTCTTTCATCATCTGCAGCAAGTACTTCAGGTTCTCCTCATTTTCAGCAAGCAATGTTGTGTCATCTGTATAACGCAGGTTGTTGATGAGTCTTCCTCCAATCTTGATGCTACATTCTTCTTCATAGAATTCAACTTCATTAATTATTTGTTCAGCATACAGAATGAACAAGTATGGAGAAATGATACAACCCTGACACCACACCCTTCCTAATTTTAAACCATAAAGTATTCCCTTGTTCCATTCAATAGTTTCTTGGTCTAGGTATAGATTTCATGTGAGCACAATTGTATACTGTAAACCTTCAAAAATAAGTTTTCTTCCTTCCTGCTTAGAACAAGAGACAATGCATAATTTAAAGGAAGCCAGTTAATCATGAATTTATCTCCTCTTAGTATTCGTCTCAGTAACAATCTGACATAAATTATACTGCTAAAGGTATCTACCCAATTTGTTATTATTCGAATGAGATATTGGGAAATAATTCATTATATGTTCATAATATAAGATGCAAAGATGTTTAGAGATTACTGCTAATCTTTTATAGTTAATTTCACAAATAAGCAAAAATTTTCTTTTTTTTTTTCTTTTTCATAAATTAGCTGGATGTTGGGTTAAGGTTTCTTCTGATGTCCAGTTAAGTGGCGGAAAGGGAGACAGCTTCCGGGACAATATCCATTTCCTAGGCTGCTCTTTCTGTCCTTTACTTGGTTGTAATTTTTAGGTTGTTGTGAGGTGTCATCGAGTGGAGTACAACTCATAGCGGCCCAATGAACAAAAGATCTGAACCTTCCTCTAATCTGTGCCATCCTCATACTTCCTGACACACAAGAGCCCATTGTGGCAGTCACTGTGTTAATCCACCTGTTTGAGGGTTTTCCTCTCCTTCGCTGACCCTCAACCCTTCCTAGCATCACATCTCTCTCCAAGGAATAGCTCCTCCTAGCAACATGTCCAAAGTTCTTGAAACAAAGCCTCATCATTCTTGTCCTTTAGTTTATATTGGTTTAGACTGATATTTAACAATAGAATAAAAATTGTATGCTGAAGACAAAAGATAAGTCATAGGTCTAAGACAGATTCAATGGAATAACTTACCCTAGTAGTGATTTAAAATTTTAAATTCTAGACAAGAGACATAACACTAAAAAAAAAAAGTGATAGAATATACTATTTGGCAAACTACTAGCTGCATGGGAAAGCTTTAATAAAACAGGCTTTTAGAAAATTTTAAATTACCTAAGTAGGGATTACCCTCTCCTCCCAATCATTTTTTAACATGGCCATTAATTTCCATTTTCATTCAATGCCATAGTGTCCTAGTTACTCTTTTGGCTGTTATTTGCATCAAACCTGCATGAGAGAGCACTGGTGGTATAGTCTGTGGAAATCTGCACTGCTATCCTAAAGGTCAAAAGTCTCTGGCAGTTCAAATCCACTATGCAGCTCTGTGGGAGAAAGTTAAGAAGTCTTCTCCCATGCAAATTACACCCTTGGAAACTGGATAGAGGGACACTATGAGTTGGAACTGGCTCAGTGGAAAAGAGGGAGACAGAAAGATAAAACACCTGCACTATCATTAATAAAATAAAAAACATTAATGTTGCCATAAATCATCAATATTTCTCCAATGTAGACATTTTAATATGTATTAAATTCTTGAAGAAAAGTCTACTACAATAAGTGAAATGTCTGTTTGCAAAAAGTGCTGTTTAATGAAATGGCCATCAGTTCAACACATAAACCTTCACATAGTTAAAAACTGATCCAGATGCTCTATGCATCTTAATAAATTATGCTAATGCTGACTAATGCCAATTCTATGTGTGTCAGAGGAGAGTAACATTCCTCAGGGTTTTCGATCGCTAACTATGCAGAAATAGATTGCAAGGTCTTTCTGCTAAGGCACTTCTAGGTAGTTTCACTATTTAGCAGCTCAGTATATTAATCTGTTTCTACCACTCAGGGATTCCTTATACTCTTCACTCTTGTTTAAGTACTATTGAGTTGGCTCTGACTCATAGCAACCCTACAAACAACAGAATAAATTGTACCCATTCGGCACCATCCTCAGTCTCTGCAGTGCTTAACCCACTGGTGCAATTGCTGTGTTCACTTATCTCACTGAAAATCTCCCTCTCCTTTCGTGTCTCTCCACTTTTCCAAGTATGTCCTTTTCTAGGCACTGACCTCTCCTGGTGACATGCCCAAAGTCTAATCATCTCACCTCTAAGGTGCTCTCTGGCTACACTGCTTTCAAGACAGATTTGTTTATTCTTTTGGCTGTCCATGGTATCTAACACACATAATTAGAGTAATAGTCATTTAATAATATAATCTTTTAATATAAGGTAATAACTGAAGATTAAATGGACTTATCTATTTACAAAAGGACTTATCTATTTTGTTATTCACTTACTGATGTAAAAATTTTGTATTGTGAATCAATCCATGGGAAATATTAAAAATGTAAGTAATAAAAATTACTAACATTTACAGTAGTCCTCAAAGGTGTGACATCTTTGCCAAAACTTAGTATTTTAAACCTATCACTTTTGAAAAAAAATCATTAGGGCTTTAACATGCTTATATGCTAGTACAAGAAAGTTCTGAAGTTAAGTTCCTCTATGTACTCTTAAGAAAATTAAAGATAGAGACCCTAAGTGACAAGAATATCAGTCTGAAAATTAACTTTATAGGAAGAGAATGTTTGAGTTTCCTCAAGAACAAAAAGTTATCAGGTATTTTTGCATTCAACAAATTGAGCACAATAATAAAAATTACTTTAAAAGAGGAAATTCCAATTAATGAAAAGATAATTCTAACAATAAATGGAAAACAAGTGAACTGATTCACACATACAAACTGTTTGCAGTCACTAGACATTATATGCTGGCTGGCTTTGTATTTTATTTTAGAACAGAATCATAACTTATTGTATGTATAAAACAATGAAGCTCTCAAGACACTCATGAAAAATTCTAATCAAATTCCACTTGAGAATTAGAAATCTGATAAAATCATTAGGTCTAAATAAATCTGATATGTAAAACCAGAAACTAAAGCATGCACTTTTCAGTAGCAGGAGCTATATATAAACTATAATTGCTTCATGTTTTTGTTACTAAATTTGGTACATTAAAAAATAAATAAAATTCTTCATCGAGACTATATCCACTAATGCTACTGTTCTTTCACATAGGTTAGAACTCATTTAGTCTTTACTTGAAAATTTACATTTGCTATTTATTATCTTGTAAAGCAAAATATTTAGCATTTGCTTCATTTTTAAATCCATAGGTTTTGGTGTATGAGGATTCATAAGGAAACAACTTTATTTTCCTTTGGTTGTTAATAGTTTAGCTTATAAAGATCATTATTCTAACATTAATATCCTGCTATATTCTCATTTGAGTTGCTCTATTTATCCCAAAGGTAGACTTTATGTATTACCATCACAAAAAAATAACTATTTGCATAATACTTTATGATTTTACATCTATTACAAACACATCACAGGGAGCCTGATGATGCATTCATCTGCTTGTCATTCACCACTTCAAGACCCTTCAGAATTTAACAAGGGGAAAGGGGGCCACACTTTGCTAATGACAGTAGTATAGAAATGAATATAAATAATGAACCCTTAAGATATAAAACATGAAAGAACAAATAAAAAGGTGATACAAAAACAAAACAGTTCCAATTTGTATATCTGGAGCTTTATGCATCTTCTTATTTTAAGTTATCTAAGCCTTCAATACAAAAATAAGGAAAATTATATTTCCTGAGTTTCATAAAGTAATATTAGAACACTAACATTTATTGCTATTATGCTAAAATGTATCTATTATCTCAAAAATAAAATCACAAAGTTGACAATTTATCCTTGTAAAGTCATTTGAGTATCAATTTTCCATTTTTCTAGCATATTAGTAAGGAGATAATGATCCAATATGCTTACAAATGATGTTTTTTCTTAATTTCTTCTTGGAAGAACAATTACAAAGAAAACGGTTTAAACTTCTTTTGTCCATACCTATCACTCTAGATAAAAATGCGTCAAATATTGACTGTTCAGATATGTTCCCTCTGGTTCAAATTCCCAAACTACTTGGAGCTTTTTGTAAACAATATGTCTCTCGACTATATGCATATCCCTTGAGTCACCCACTATTTAATATTTTTTAAAATGTAGTTTTAAATATATTTTAACACCATTATCTTAAACATGTGCATATATATATGTTTATGCATTCACACACATACACATACAATTCCGGAGTGTGCATAAATGTATAAAGGGAAGGTGGTAGAGGGCAGAAGAAGAAATGGAGCACGTTGTTGTTTTTCATTCATGCAGTAGAGTGATGTCAGTGTCTGCAGCAGCAGCCGCTGTGGCAGAAGCCTTGACCTGTGGAGGCTAAAATCCACTGAAGTCAGAGTCTTACAGAATTCAAAAGAAACTGAGTAGATAATGGCTTTAAAAATCAAACCAACTATTAATACAATGGGTTTTAAATTGCTAAGCAGGCAGATCAGTTATGCACAATTTTAATTTGGATGGAGGAGGCAAGATGGGATGAGGAGGAGGAAGATGGGGTAATAAAGGCAGCAAATTAGGGGTGAGGGGTGGGCACAAGAGCCTGCATTCAAAATCACCTAAGAGTAAGAAACTGGTAAAACCACCTGGTGTTACAAAGGCAAAAAGGCATCTCTAAGCACAGAAAGCCCTCCTTGCCATCATAGCCTGTGTCTCCCTGATGATGCAAATCTGTCTGCTGCACAACCAGACTCAGAAAAGTGTTTTCATCATGATTGCATTAAAACTGCATTAAAGTCGGATGTGCCATACTACAACAAAGAGAACAGCTTAAGCCTGATCACAAATTTCATTAAAACTGCTTGATGACAGAGCATGCAATTCCTAGGCAATTAAAGCTTTTCAAGGATGTAGAGAGAAAAAAAAAACCCAAGTTGTACTATAATGTGTAGATGTTAGTGTTTATCAACAAAAGGGGAGGAGGTTCTAGGTGGCCATACTATTGTAATAATTGCTGAAACTACTCTTAGACTATCCACAAAAATCCTGTGTATGCAAACATGCAATGCTTATTTTATCATTCTTGCATTAGTCTATAAAACCCCACACTCAATTTACTCACTGTTGAAGCTAAAACACTCAGAAATTTACGTAACGCTGTCTTCTTTTTGTTAGTCCTCATTTAATACAGCTCTAGAAAATGTGCAAGAGAGCTGCATATGGCATTAATCTGTTAGAAAATGGTGGCCTTTTCTATAAAATACAGCCAAAGATGTGTGGTCATTATTAGGGCGATCACGTTGTTTTCATTCATTCATTCAGGATTTGCTGGAGGATGTCAGTTTCTGCAGCAGCTGGCTTGACCTGGGGGAGGAGTGGGGGAGCAAATTCCTCCTGGTGCATACAGATTACAGGATGTGTTTCTTAGTGCTCATGTACACATCCCACTGCACTACCTCTTACTCTGGTTCACTAGTAAGAGGTCTGAAAACAAGCGCCCTAGCAACATGCCAATTACAGATCTGAAATATTAAAAACAGAACTGCAAACTGTCAAAACACAGTTTCTCCATGTCTAAGACTGCCATCAAGAAAACATTAACAATCCACATACCACATAAACATTGCACAGAGTTCCACAGTGTTTCTCTTCTAGCCAGAGATCTACCTCCCCTCCTCAAACGATGTGCCCTCCACAATGCAGCAGGAGCAGCATCTGTACTTGTAAGCTGGTATCTAATAGTATTACCTACTCCATTCTCCCTTATGAGCTCTAGGTCGCTGTTTTGCTGTTCTCCCCCAGGACCCAACTAGATCATTCACTATGTCCCTAGATAGGCACGGAATCAAATCAAAACAGAAAACATTACGGAATCTCATAGCATCCACCAGCTCAACATTACCTTTGACATCTAACAAAAAAAAAAAAAAAAAGAACGAACGAACGGGGCGGGAATCTTGAACGGTTCAATAGAACTCTTCAATGTTCTTATAAGTGGAAAGAAAAACATCCTGTAGGAATGTTTTTGTAAATTTACCATAGTAAAAAAAAAAAAAAATCTTGAGTTGGGCATAAACCGCTTCCAGTGCAGTACTGCTCTGATGCATGAGACTATATAGAGGAGACTCAAGAAAATAAAATTTAAAACCCGGGTATACTTCAACTGCACACTGAGCATTGTCCCTCTCAACATCCAGCAGATAGCTTTACACCCTACCTCCCACCACTACCCCTCCAAAAAAGAAAAGGCAGGCAGGCATTAAGCCGGTAGTTAGAGGCACGTTAGGAACTTTGTAGGAAGCACAAAGGCTGCAGAGATTACAACCACCACCACCTTATCCGCTGCTGGAGAGTTTGTGTGCATGCTTAAGTGTTTTGCCCAAGTCGTCCTTTCCAGCCACGAACAGCACACACGCGAGTGAGCTAATCATCTATTACACTGAAAAACCTCTCAAGGCAGGCGAATGACGGGAGCTAAAGCCGAGGGACAGCAGCAGGGTCACATAAAAGTTGCAGTTTTCAGTGCTCTCAGCCAAGCCCGCAGCGACCATAGGGGGAGAGATTCCCAAAGCCACTTTCACACCTTCGGTAATGCACTAGCAAAGAGAACCCCGGAGAGGCTGACGTTTCCACGGAGGGCACCGTCGGGGAGACGCAGCCCGAGAGAACGGGAGGGTTGGGCTCGCTACCTCTGCACACAGGCGAGCCGGGGCTCCGTCTCTCAGGTGAGCTGCTCCTCCGGCGGCTCTCGGGGGACCTTCTCGGGCGGCTCTTGGCCCGCGGCGCCTGCTCGGCCGGTGCTGCGGCCGCCG
>NW_006399757.1:4545637-4569400 GCF_000299155.1 Elephantulus edwardii | reverse complement strand
CGCTCCCGGCGACGGCGGGCGGGGAGCTGGCGGCGCTGCGCCGCATCCTCTGCGCCGGGGGATGAGGGGTCTGAGAGGAACTGGAGGAGGAGGCAGTGGACATGGTGGCTCCGCGGGCTCTGGACGACGCCGGCCGACACGGAGGCTCGGAGCGTGTGGGAGCCGGCGCGATAGTGCGTGCGAGTGTGTAAGGGGGAGGGGCGGGGGACTCGGGAGGAGGAGGAGTCTCTCGACTCCCCCTTCCCAAGGCGCACCCCCGTCGCCTAGGCGAGGGGGGAGGGGAAAGCAGCGAAAACAAACGTCCAACGGCCCCAACTGCCCGGCCGAGCTCGCTGTGATGGTCACGGCTGGAGACGTGAGGACCGTGGAGCCGTAGCCACCCCGGGCATCACGCTGACAGGGAAGCGGGGCAACTGCTTGGTTCACGCGGCCCCCGGGGCCGTTCGCTGCCTGCTCAGTCCTGGCAGGAAAAGTCGGCAGCTGAGGGAAGAGTCAGGACCCCTCCTTCTAGAGACCACGGGGAAAGGGAAGGGCCTCGAGGTTCCTGGCACCCCACAGAACCCCAGACACAGCGAAAGCCCCTGAAAGCCACGGCGTCCTCCACCAGCTCCTCACTCCCGGGTAAACTAATCCCCCATCCGCACTCCGCCCCCTAGCACCGCCTCCCGGCGTTTGGGACCCGGCAGCTACCTCTACGAGAAGCGTCACTGGCTACGACGCTCTCCACCAGCACTCACGTGATTGGTTATGGAGTAGGACTGAATGTAGTATCCGCCAATGAAGGTAGTGTGTCTACCTTTGGGGGCGGGCATGAGGGAGTGGCAGAGTAAGGAGGGGGCTAGGCGGTCTAGGAGGGGCGTGAGAGTTGACAGCCTTAGAGGTGAGTTCTTCGATGGGACCGCCCTCCTAAAGTGGGTCCTTGTCCTGCGCGCACCCAAACATTTACGAGCATACCCCTCAAAGCAAGTTGCAAAGACTCCACCTTCCTGGTTAATTCTGTTACTTGAGGCAGGAGGCACTTAAGGTAAACGCGACTTTGCAAATACTAGATTCCTATATGGTTTTGTTGTCGTGTACCATTGAGACAGAACCGACCCCATAGCTAACCCTCCGGAGGGTTTTCAGAGGCAGTTAATCCCAGGGGAGGAGATTGCCCATCCTCCAAAGAAGCAGCAGCTGGCAGATTCGAATCACGTGCTTTCAGGATTGCAGGGCAGGTTCTTACCTTTAGGCCACCAGAACTCCCTTATGAGTTTTAATCTGTAAGGATTTAGCAACCACCATCAATATGGAAGAAGCCTTGTGGTAGCTTAGTCCATAGAGAGTTACAGGGCTAACCGAGAAGGGTTAGCTTTCCTGGCGGTTTGAAGCTGCTTCTAGGGAGAAAGATAGGTGATCTTCTCCCCTGCGATTTACAGAAAAAAAAAAAACAAAAAACAATGAAGGGTCAGCTAAGAGTCAGTTCCAACTCTTGGCAGTGAAATGAAATAATGATATATTTTGCTCCTGGATAGTATTACGTGGATCAACAAGGATTTATACATCATTCACAGAGATCTTAATGGTATGTTAGTCAGGTATATTAACATAGTTGAGTTTTCCCAGAAGCAGGTTATTGGGAAAAATGAATGCCAGATTTAATGTTAACAGTCCATAGAGCTAAATCTGATTTGATTCCATAGTGAAGCTAAAAAGGTACAAAGATAATGATTGACTATAAAAACTTAATCTTACTCTGGTTTTAAACACTAATGAATAGCTTCCATTAATTTCTGTGAGATGAAAAAAGAAGGGGGGTGGAGGGAAGAGGGGAGAGGAGAGAGGAGAACAGAGAAGAAAGATCTAGATTTGTTTACTACAGCTGGCAGACTATCCTGACAGACTTCCTCTTATTTTAGGCATTCTATAGAGTATTTGTCTCAAAAGAAACATCTCTTTCTGCATCCTTGTGTTCTCAAAGCAGAAAGCATATTTAGTTGGATAGATAGATAGATAGACAGATAGATGGTAGATAGAAAAATAGATAGATAGATAGATAGATAGATAGATAGATAGATGGATAGATAGATAGATATTTGAAACACAGTAAGAATACAATAGATTAGAGTACCACATTCCATTTTCTGAAAATTCACCACCTATCAGCAACTTTTCAAAGAACATTCCATGTATTACCTCATTTGGTTCTCCTAATAATCCACAAGACAGATACCATCATTTTTTCTCATTGAGGAAATGTTCTCAGTTTAGGCAAAGAAGTTCAGGATCATTCAGCTGGTTGGTAGGATGTTGGTAGTCTAACACTAGCAGTCTGATCTCAAGAATCTGAAAAGTTCTCTGCTTTGCTGTCTCTCAGCTTAAAACTGTGTTGCAGGTGACCTCCAGGTTATTTACGTGGTCTATAGATTTCTATTACTTAATCTCACTTACTTTGGACATAATTTCAGGAGGAACCAGTTCTTGGAAAGACATCGTGCTGGGAGAGGTAGAAGGTCAGCAAAAGAGAGGGAGACCCTCGAGATGGGCTGACACGGTGACACACCACAGGGGCTTGAGCATATCAAGAGATCATGAAGATGGTGCAGGACAGGGCAGAGGTCAGATCTCTTGTTCATAGAGTCTTTGAGACTATCAATTTTATGGCACCTAACTTCAACAACACCAATCACGAGAATTAATTATCTTTTAGTTCAACATCCCTTTTACCAAGGAAAACACACTATTTTGCTTTCTAAAAGAACATATATTTTAATTTTAAGTTGGAAAAATACTTGTAAAAGTTTGTATAATTTATTTGGTTTCTTGAAATTAATGATTCTTTAATAATTGGAAATTCTTTCATGTGTAAAAAATAACAAATGTCTTCTCTCCAGCGAGTTCTTTAGAACAGGAAGAGCAACAAGAATGACAGATAATTGACAAACTTAAACACGTGTAAGCTTTTTAAAGATGCTGTTAAATTACTAATTTTGTTATAGTATGGTTTCATGCAAAAGTGTCATCTCTTGCTACTCCTAAATATGTCTAAAATAGCCTCAGCAAATTAGATTATATATATCTAAAGGAAATCTCAGAATATTAGTATGATCCTAAAAGTCTTTTCAATTACTGCTATATCATCATGACCTATCTGGAAGTTCCACCACCTTTTTCTCCTAAAGAAAACTTGGTCAGCTGTCAAACTTTCACTTGCATGAATTAAGTATTAATCTTCATGTTTTATGAACTCTGGCTTCCAATAAATCAGGCAGGCTAAAATTAACAAAACCCATAAGAAGTTTCAAAAGTTCTTATTTATTGAGTTCTTAATGATATTTTATTCTTCTTTTGAGAATGCGTGTTTGGCTCTGAGGGTAAGCATAAGTTTTAGCGAAATGTTCTCAGTAAATTGGAAACTCTTTACAAAGAAGTATGGCTTTTTGGTTTGGATTATCACTGTTCTCTTACTAGGCTGCCTATAGATTAGTACATTGACAATAAGAATATATAGCAATCTTAAAATTCTATGTAAGTTAGTCATGACCCATTCACAATGTTGTTCTTACTAAAAGACAAAATTAAAAGCATAAATTTGGTGGTATAGGGAATGTCTTTGTTCTCAGTAGCTCCCTTGCCTTGGATATCTTGGAAGCAAGACTGTAGCTAGCTAATCTTAGGTAGAATTCCATTAGCCATCTTAGTTCAAATACAGGAAAATTACATATGGTTATGTTTTAGGTCAAATTAAAACACAGAATTATTGAATAACTGTGATGACTATTATGGAATACCTGGGAGAAGGATGGGCAATCTACCCCTGTGCCATTACAGCTTCTGAAAACTCTCTCGAAGCTTAGCTATGGGTCAATTACAATTGACAACACACAACAACCACTTGAGTGACACAATTAAACTTTCAACTATTAAGCAAAGGTTTAAGTCCACCAAAGGATGCCTTGGAAAAAATGCCATGTGATCTACTAACAAAAACTCAGACATTGAAAATATTACAGAACATAGTTCTCCTCTTACACACATGGGTTGCAATGAGATGGAATTGGCTAGACAGTACCATGTATGAATGATTAATATTTAGATCCATGTGGCAGACCTTTAGAGGTAGAAGAAAGGGTTTGGCTTCTGGTGATGAAAAACATCCTCTTCTGGTTTTAGCCTAATTTGCCAAAGACTCAGCCTGATTTAATAAGCAATCCAGACTGCCAGTCTCCTCAATGAGGTAATGGTTGAAAGAATAATAATAAACATGTCTATACTGATGTTGATCTTGTTTGTTGTTGTTGTTTTTGTTAGGTGCCACTGAGTCAAGCATAACTCACAGTGACCCTGTGAATAACAGACCTGGACCTTGTCTTATCCTGTGCCCTCCTCCTCCTCTCTAACACACTTTAGCCCCTTGCTGCAGTTACTGTGTTTATCCAGCTCCCTGAGGGTCTTCCCCTTTTTTCACTGATTCTCCACTTTCCAAGCATAATGACCACTTCCATGTAATAGCTTACCCTAGCAACATGGCCAGAGTATGAGAGGTAAAGCTTCACATCTTTGTCTCAAGGAGCATTATGGCAGCACTTTTTCCAAGACATAATGTTTTTTTTCTTTTCATTTTATCAATCTATGGAATATTCAGTACTCCAGTACCACAACTCACAGGCATCAATAATTCTTCTGTCATCCTTATTCATTGTGCAGCTCTCAAATATGTAGCTAGTGATTAAAAAGACCATGATCTGAATCAGGTGCACTTTAGTCTTCAGATTGACATTATTGTTCTTCAGTAGTTGGGAGAAATCCCTAACAGTAGGACTTGTCCAGTGCAATACATCTCCTGATTTCCTAACTGCTGGTACCAAAGGTGTTGATTGTTGATCCAAGCAAAATGAAATCATTGACAATTTCAATAGCATCTCAAATCTCCCTATGGACTACACCTCCAGAGCTCTAAAACACAGAGAAGCAAAAGTGAAAGAAAAAAATGAGGAAGTAAGAGAGTTGAACATATTTCACAGGGCAGTTTGAGAGGGTAAAGTGAAGGATGTAATGAAATGTGCAAAGTCCTGGAGAATTAGGAAAACAAAAATATGCTTGATATTCTCAAACTGAAAGAACTTTGAACAAATTCAAGCCTCCAGTTCCAACACTAAAGGATTCTATAAGCAAAATCTAGAATGATATAGGAAGCATCAAAAGAAGATAGAAGAAATAAACAGTCACTGTACCAAAAAGAATTGGTAGACACTAAATTTTTTCAGGAAGCAACATATAATCAGGGACCAGCAATATGCAAGGAAGATGTCTAAGTTGCACTTAAGTCACTGTCAAAAAATAAGGCTTCAAAAATTAATAGAATACCAATAAAAATATTTACACAAATAGTTATAGTGCTGGAAAGGATCATTCATCTATACTGAGAATTTTAAAAGACAATTACCTGGCCACTCAATTGGAAGAGATCCATATCCATGCCCATTTTTGAAGAAAATTTATCTACTATAATACAGAAAGTCTTGAACAAAAACATTAATATCACAGGCAAGTGAATTTTTGATGGAGATCACTTAAAAACTGATTATATCACTGCATTAGCAGGAAATTGCTGGGAATACATGCCAGAAAAGGACATGCAATGAGAGACATCATTGCTGATTAATATCAGATAGATTTTGACTGAAAGCAGAGAATATAAGGAAGATGTTTACTCATGGTTTATTGACTACCAAAAAGTGTAGATCATCATTAAATATGGATACTTTTGGGAAGAATGGAGATACTAGAATATTTATCTTGAATTTGTACATCAACCAAAAAGGAGTTGGAAAAGTTTAATAGGACAGCAAGTAATAAATGTTGCAGAGGATGTGGTGAGATAGGAACCCTTAACATTGTTGGTGGGGTTGTAGCAGTTTGGCACTTCCTCAAAGACTGAACATAGTAATTCCATATGACCCCGCTATTCCACTGCTTGAAATATGTTGTTGTTGTTATGTGCCGTCGAGTCGCCTGCGACTCATAGCGACCCTATGTACAACAGCCCTAAACTCCGCTCTGTCCTGTGCCAATCGCACTGTCTCTGACACTCCTATCCCAATTATCCCAGTCACTGAATCAATCCACCTCATAGAGGGCCTTCCTCTCCTGCGCCATCCCTCCACCCTCCCAAGCATGTTGTCCCTCTCTAAGGACCGGTCTCTCCTCACAACATGTCCAGAGTAAGTTAGAAATATACCCTGCTTGAAATATACCCTGAGAAAATGAGAACTGAGGCACAAATGGAAACTTGTACACCAATGTTCATAGCAGCGTTATTCACTATCACAAGAACATGGAAATAGCCCAGATATCCAACCACAATCGAATGGATTCCACACAATGGAATGCTACGCAGCACACAGGAGCAATGATTTTGTAAATTACTATCTAACTTGGGAGGGACTGGAGAGTATTATGCTGAGTGAACTCAGTCCCAAAAAGACAAATACTGTATAAAACCACAATTGTAGAATGAGTATAAGGATCCAAAGAAAGAGAGGGTGGAAGAAGAGGTGTGAGGATGGGGGGAGCGGGGAAGATTACACATAGGGTCATACAGTTTGATGGGGTGGGTGTAGGAAATGAGAAAGATCTTATGTAAAAAACAATGTATAAGAACATTGTAAATAAACCAGAATAAAATAAAAACAAAAAATTAAAATGTTGTATCCTTTCACTATACATATTCCATATGTATGCTGAACAGATAATCCTTAAAGCTACAATAAATGAACAGCATTATGGCAACAGGATTAGAGGAAGACTCAGTAACAAACTTTGATATACAAATGACACAGAATTGCTTCCTGAAAGCCAGGCGGACTTAAAGTACTAATGAATAATAAAGACTATAGCCTTTAGAATGGCTTCAATATTTTTTTTTTTGCTTCAATATTTTTTAAAAATTCCTTATAACTAGACCAATAAACAACATTATGGTAAACAGAAAAACAATTGACATTGTCAAGGTTTCTGTTTTATTTTATTTGGATCCACAATCAACATCCATGGAAGCAGAAGTCAAGAAATCTACTTCCAATAGTAGACCAATCTGCTGCAAAAGACCTCTTTAAAGTGTTCAAAAGCAAGAATACTACTTGACTCAACTTCTGGTGTTCTAAATCGCCTTATATGAATGTGAAAACTGGACAATGAGTAAGAAAGACAGATGAAGAACTGATTGATGCCTTTAACTTTCAGTGTTTCGAAACATATTGAATATATCATAACTGTCCAAAGAACAAACAAATCTGTCTTGGAAGAAGTAAAGTCATGGAGCTCCTTAGAAGTGAACTTGGAAAAACTACATTGCACACGTTTTCAGGAGGAGCCAGTCTCTGAAGAAAGATATAATGCTCTGTAAAGGGCTAGTGGAGAAGGCCCTCAGAGAAATGGTTTGAGTCAGTGGTTGCAACAATGGATCAAACATAACAATTATTTTAAGATTGGTGCATGACCAGGCAGTACTTCATTCTGTCATACATAAGGCAGGTCTGGGTTGGAAACAATTCATGGCCATTTAAGAGACAACAATAACAACTCCACAACAGTGCTTGATGCCTCATAAATGTTAAAAAAAATTATCCAATGATATTGAAAGACTGTTATTATTGTTGTTGTTATGTGCTGTCGAGTCACCTGTGACTCGTAGTTAGTTACCCTATGTATAACAGTTCTGAAGCATGCCCTGTCTTCAGCCAGTCTCACAGACTCTGACACACCTAACTCCATTGCCTGAGTTATTTACCCATCTCATCCAGGATCTTCCTCTCCTGCACTGTCCCTCCATGGCATGCCCAAAGTATGTGAGATGGAGCTTCAAAAGCCTAGCCTCAAAGGAAAGACTTGGTTTTACCCTCTCCAAAACAGATCTGTTTGTTTTCTTCACAATCCATGGTATGTTCAAGACTTTTCTCCAAGACCACAATACAAAGGCATTGATTCTTCTTCTGTCATCCTTGGTCATTGTTCAGCTCTCTGATGCATAGCAGGTAATTGCAAAGACTATGGCCTGGACCAGGTACACCTTAGTCTGTAGGCTGACATTGTTGCTTCTCAATACTCTGGAAAGGTCCCTGACAGCAGATGTCTCCAATGCAATTCATCTTTTGATTTCCTGACGCTACTGCCATGAGTGCTGACTGTGGAGCCGAGGAAGCTGTAATTATTAAGAATCTCAATCTCTTCTCCATCTATCATGGTACTGCCAATAGAAGAATCTTTGTCTTCTTGATGTTGAACTTTAATCCGTATGAAAGACTATAGTCCTTGACTTTCTGCAGCAAGCGCTTCAGGTGCTCCTCAGTTTCGGCGAACAAGGTTGTTTGTGTCATCTGCTTAATACAGATTGTTGATGAAGCTTCCTCCAGTCCTAATACCACATTCCTCCTCATGAGAACTAACATGGTCTTAATCAGTGCTTAGCCCATAAACTAAGACTTGTGTTATCATGTGCATATGTGTATGGTGAGTATGTGAAATATAATAGCAGGTGTATCTGTGCTGTAATAGCAAAACCACAGACTAGAAAACTATGTTATGTGGATGCATTTAGACTGACATTCAAACAGAAAGCTCTATCATGTATTACTGTCTTTATATAGAAAAAATTAAAATTTAAATACTGATGGCTCCTAGAGGTTCATCAGAGGTTGAAAATGGAAAAGAGAATTTATAATAGAGAAAGACAGTTGAACTTTACAGGATAAAAGGACAACCGAAATAGAGAGTGACAGTTGAGGAGGATCAGTTAGTGAGTGACATCTGCCCATTGGTAGTTGTTTCTATCTCACTGCTGCTGTGAACAGCTATTCTCAAGAGGCTGTGTAAAGGAACTGAAAAATAAATTCTATTTAATTAAGCAGAAGAGACATAGAAGAAGGTAATATTTTTGTTTTATTTATAAAAAAATAAAGAGCTCACAGAAGTCACAGAAAGAAGAGTGCTTTATTTTTCTTTAGCAAGATTACCAAAAGAATAAATATACAATTATTCCTGTAAGGATAGAAAACAGACAAAATGATCATCAATTTTTCAGCCTTGTATCTGCACAGCAATTCCATTTATCAGCTATGATGCTAGTGGCATATCTCCTAAGTTGGAATATCAGTTGTTGTTAAGTGCCATCGAGTTGTAGGTGACTCATAGCAACCCTATGAATGAGAGACCTAGACACTTGTATAACTTTCATTCTTTCTCCAGGTTCATAGGGTTTTTGGAAACAAGCAATTTTGGAAGTGGATGCCACTCCTGCTTCCAAGCTTGTTTTAATTGGGGAGCTCCATCAAACACTGTCCACCATGAGTAAACATTATCACATTTGACACATCAGTGTCATAGATTTCAGCATCACAGCCACCATGAGTTACTTCTGTAGAGCAGACAGATCAGTGCAATACCACTTAGAAGAATGTTTGACCAATTTTCTTTTCCAATTGGAGGTCAAATGCAATCAACTCACACCCAATGTTGAGTAATCCTTCCATCCTAATCCTCACCAGAACTAGAAAACAAACCTCTATAGAATCAGGCTGTTCCAGACAACTTCCCAGTCTGGATTCCAGCCCCAAACTGGATTCCAGTGCTTTTTTAGATGTTGTTGTTCAAAGCCATTGAGTCGAGCACAGCTCATAGCGACCGTATAAACAAAAGGCATGAAGCCTTTCTATACCTATCATTGTATCTCCTATTTCAAAGAGTTTCCACAGGCATGTGGTTTAGGAAATGGGGCCACTCCTACTTCCAAATCTGTCTTAAACTGGGAGCTCTACCACTGTCCACCTTGGGTAGCCATTATGGCAATTGTCCCCCAGTGGTACAAGGTTCAGCATCACAGCAAACCCAGATTACCTCAGTGTAGCAAATTGAAAGCGGTGTGCTGCAAAATTTTTAAGAATGTTCCTCCAAAAATAACACTAGACCCTCAGGCCCAACTGACATTTAAATACATGGGCCCAGTATACACACACACACACACACACACACACACACATTTATAGATATATACTGAGGAGGACCTCATGTACTTACTGGAGAGGGTCAAGGACTGCAGCCTTCAATATGGACTGAGGCTCAATGTCCAGAAGACAAAAATTCTCACTACTGGACCAATCGGGTAGCATCAGGGTGGATGGTGAAGAGATTGAGATTGTTCGCAGCTTCAGTTTGTTTGGCTCAACGATCAACACTCTTGGCACCAGTAGCCAGGAAATCAAAAAACGTATTGCGATGGGAAAGTCTGCGGTTACGGACCTCTCTAAAGTCCTCAAGAGCAACGGTGTCTCTCTGGGGACTAAGGTGCGCCTGATACAGGCCATGGTTTTTGCAATCACTTGTTATGCATCAGAGAGTTGGACAATGACTAGGGAGGATAGAAGGAGAATTGACGCCTTTGAGCTGTGGTGCTGGAGAAGAGTACTGAATGTACCATGGACTGTCAAAAAAACAAATAGATTCATCCTAGAGAGGGTTAAACCAGGCTGCTCCTTGGAGGCAAGGATTCTGGGGCTTTGCCTGACATACTTTGGACATGTTGTAAGGAGAGATAGGTCTTTGGAGAGGGACATCATGCTGGGCAGAGTGGAGGGACAGCACAGGAGGGGAAGACCCTCTATGAGGTGGATTGATTCAGTGACTGGGGTAATCGGGATGGATGTGTCAGAGGCAGTGAGATTGGCACGGGATAGAGCAGGGTTTAGGGCTGTTGCACATTGGGTCGCTATGAGTCGCAAGTGACTCGACGGCACATAACAACAACAACAACAACATATATGTATATATACATATACATGTGTACATATATATACATACACACACACACATATATATATATATGCAAAAGACCTGAAGCCTTTCTATAACTATTGCCATTTCTCATAGAATTAACACAGGCATGTGGTTTAAGAAGTGGATGCCACTTCTACTTCCAACCCTCTAAACCTCAATCAATCCTGGAACTCCACCAAACTTTTCCCATGATGGATAACCATTATGATGTTTTGCACACCTATGGCACAGTTGTTCCATTATGGCATTTCATACTCCAATGGCAAATTGTTCAGTGTCACAGCAAACCCAGATTACCTCAGCACAGCAAATAGAGCAGAGTGCAGTATTACTTAGAAGAGCTACATATTTATTTCTTAGAGAGCCAAAAAATAGTAACAATGGATTAAAATAAATCCCTTGGGCCCAATTTAAATATAAGGACCCTCCAGGGAGTTTTGTTGACTCTAAACAAGAGGCTTAAATAAAAACAACCACACAATCCACACAGATCCTCAACCAAATCAAGAGCACCATCATACAGAGTCCACCACTTCACCTAACTCCAAAATGGAGACAAGGGCCAGGCTTTATATGTTGCTGTTGTTGTTTTTAAGTGTCATCAAGTGGTGACCCTATAAACAAAAGACCCTAATCCTGTTCTATAAAAATTGTCCTCTAAGTTTATAGAATTTCCACAGGCATGTTTAGGAAGTGGATGTCACTCCTGCTTCTGAGCCCGTCTTAATCTGTGAGTTCTACCGGACATTGTCAATCATGTGTAATCATCACGGCAATTGATGCACCACTGGTACACCGTTTAGTATTACAGGAAGTGTAAGTTATAAATACAGAAAAGTGTTGTAGTACACAGGAAATATTTATTTGAAATACAATTTAATCAGACCTGAGGGCCGTAGGCCCGAGGGCCCAAATGATTTGTTTAAAAAAAAAAAAACAAAAACGAAAAAAACCACCTCAGCTTCCACCTGAGTCTCTCATTGGCTCCAATGAGAGGTTCCCAGCCCATTCTCACCACCGACCAAGAGGCCAGAGTCATCTTCCATGGTGCAAGAGGGGAATATCAAGAGACCTTTTATTTTTTTTTTTAACCACTCCACTAAAAGACTCTACTATGTCTAGAGGCTAAAAACCCAGGACCAGAGCACTGTAAATCCTCTAACTCATTTCAACATTATCCCAAACATCATACCAATAATACAAGGAAGCTGCACTCATTTTATGAAGGTAGTGTGCTTGGTTATCGTAATGTTATTTTTAAAAGTGAGAGTTTGAATAATTGAAGTAAGTTATTAATTGACTCCAATGTGACTGCCCTGTGGGTACCGTGGGCTCAGGGTTGGGATGCTAACCTAAAGGCAATTCAAACTCACCTACCACTCTGTGAGTGAAAGAAGAAAGAGACTGCTCCTGTAAAGATTTACAGCTTCTGGATCACTGCTCTCTCCTATAGGGTCACTCTAAGTGAAACTGACTCAATGGCAGTGGGTGGTAGACATTGGCTGAAATGTGCTTGTCTCTGCATGAGTAAGTATGTTGAGGGACAGTGGACAAAAAGAGGGAGAATAAGGTTACATCAGTACTGCATGACCAGAGGAATTTAAATGTTTCAAACAGTTTTGGAGTACACAGTTTTCAGAGTGTCCTACTTAGCACCTTAATGGAAAGCCCCATGTTAATGCAATCGTGTCCAGTTGTGGACTACCTACTGAGCAAGATAAGTACAGGTTTACTTGTGCTCATTTACTGATCTGTAGTGAACTGTTTAATGACATATTAGTAAATTGCTGAGTAATCCTTCCCTGCTAAAGATTATAAATTTGAAAAGGGGCTTTAATTTTGTACTCTGGGGTTGCAAAGAAGGCAGGAGTGCCAGCCATAACTAGAAGCAGATTTTTTTTATATGATGGGGGAGGGAAGGTGTAATTGTTCATGACAGATGGATTCATGTCAAGGATTTCTTTAGAATGCTAAAGAGCAAGGATGTCAGTTTAAAGACTAAGGTATGCCTGATCCAAGTCACAGTATTTTCACTAGTTTCATATGCATCTGAAAGTTGGACAATTAATAAAGAGTACTGAGTAAGAATTGATGTCTTTGGAGTGTGGTGTTGGAGAAGAGTACTGAGTATTCCGGGGACTGCCAAAAGAACAAATAAATGTGACTTGGAGCAAGTCTAAACTAAGGTGCTCCTTAGAGGTAACAATGGTGAGATTTTGTCTCACAAATTGTAGTCATGTTGTCAGGAGGGGCCAGTCTTTGGAAAAAGTTATCATGCTAGGAAAGGTGGAGAGGAGAGAGAAGAACTGTCAAGGTAGATTGACACAGAGACTAGAACAAATGGGTTTGAGCTTCTCACAGAGATGGTGAGGATAGAGTGGGACAAGGCAAGGTTCAGATCTGTTGTTCACGGGGTTGCTGGAAGTTGTAGTGGACTTGATCGCACCTACCAACAACAATAATACCTAAATGATGATTTAGTAAGAGTATAGCATTAAGCCCTAATAAGTCTTCATCAACTTATTAAATGCTTTCTAAGTGCCAAAAAGCATCAAGGACTCTCCTTCATAGGGTCGCTATGAGTCTCCTGCAACTCGATGGCATTTAACAACAACAACAAGTGCCAAATAATACAATCTATAAAGCATAATTGCTTTCACACTCATAGGATCGCTATGAGTCGTCTATGACTCGACAGCACTTAACAACAACAGAGAGAGCTCAGTTGGCCTGATGGACAGAAAGTGATGCTATCAAACCAAAGGTGGGTGATTTTAATCTGTGGCCCTCAGGCTTGGTTTAAATTAGTTTGGGTCAAACATTCTTCTAATCAGCATAGCTCTGGTCTGTCCATTTTCTGTACAGAGGTAACTCATGGTTGCAGCGATGCTGAAAACTGTTACACTGATGTGTCAAATGACATAATGGATACCCACGGTGGACAGTGTTTGGTGGAGCTCCCCGATTAAAACAAGCTTGGAAGCAGAAGTGGCATCCACTTCAGAAATAGCTTGCCTCCGGAAACCCTATGAAGTTGGAGAAATGATGAAAGTTATACAAGTGTTCAGGTCTCTTGTTCATAGGGTCGTTGTGAGTTGTCTATGACTCGATGGCACTTAACTACAACAGTAAATTTTTATCTCCTTGTGATAATATAAGGATCCCTGTTGATGGAGTTGATTATGTGTTGAGCTGCTAACCAAAACTCTGGCAGTTCAAACCCCCAAGCCTTTCCAAGGGAGAGGATGACTCATCATCTCCCTTTAAGAAGATTTCCAGCCTGAGAAAACTGGTGGAGGAATGGGCTTGACTGGACTGTAGTCGGTTTAAGCATAATACGTATACCTACAGTAAAGATGTCTGAAAAGAAAACTTTCATAAAATGTATGCATTATGAGATGTAAATTTTGATGTTTGAGAAGAAGATAATGAGGTCAGCTATAAATTAAAGAATCACAAACTATTTAAGTGGTGATAAAATGTCAATAAGAGTAAAATAGAGAAAAGCAAAGAGGGATTTTAAGGTTATACATGCACAGATAGCAGTTGAAGCTCAAATGAAGTTAGCAAAAGAGAAATGAATAGGAAAAAAGAGAGTCAATGGGAAAATTGTAAAGAATTTATATATTAATGAAGGAAGTATTAGCTATTTCATTTTTTTAAGAAAATGAAGCAGAAGACACACTTCTTAAAAGAATGGGGAGTTGAATGTTTCAGAAAGTAAGAATCAGTTTAGTAGAAGCCTTCTGGGATACCTGGCAAGCTCACGTTCCCCCTTCTGTGAGAACTAAACATTCAGAGGGGGTTAGGCCTGAAGCTATGCTTATTCAAAATGACCTTGCTTCTCGGATTTAGTTGAGTGGACTTCAGTTGGTCAAATGACTAAAGTTGGGTCAATTGTTTTCTCCCCTGGGAATTTGGAATTAGGAAATTAAATGTTCTGTTAAGGGCATGAACTGAGTGAACAAAGAAGCTTGTGCATGTGGTGGCCAACTCCTGTCATGGACACAGAAAAGCAAAGAAAATCTGTCTTCCGAGAGAAAAAAATGAAGTGACTTGCAGAGAGAGGGAGAAATGAGACCAGGTGGCTTAAGAGAGGGAAAGACTCTGAGAATCATTCATTTTCCCATGGCGACTATTTTATGCTTTATCCTTTTTCTTCAATCCTTCAAAGCTACCCCCACACCCACCCCACCCTGCTGATACAACGGCAGTATATTCCCACCATCAAACCTACAAATCTTTTGTCATCTGGACCATTTCTCCTTTGTTTCTGTTACAAGTGATATATTTTCTCCTATCAAAAGCCAACTTCTCTGTTTTTGAGATTTAAATTCCCTTTCTTCTTGCCTTCTCAAGGAATTCATGTCATCATTTATTCCTTCCTTCTTTCAGTCTTCATCAAATTATTGTTGTTAAGTGCTATCGAGTCAAGTATGACTTACAGGGGTCCTATGAAAAGCAGGTCAGAACTTTACCCTATCGTGTGCCATCCTCATGATCTTGTCTTGATAATGTGTCTCATCAATGCTTCCATCCTAACATTATAAGGCAGAACAGATTCTCGTACTAACCCCTTTCTTCTACTGTCCTAATTCTCTGGTCCCTTTAAAGCAATAATTCTTGAAAGACATGTCTACATATTATCTGGTTTGCTACCTGGTCTACTTCAATCTGGCTTCCACCTCTGTCATGCCACCAATAACTGCTAATCAAGGTTAGCAATCGTTTTAATATCACTAGAAATAATGGTATTCCTTGAACCTCCTCCTATTTCCTGGATGTTCAGCTATGAGTTGGTTCTTACTTGATGATACATAACATCATTCCTAACATAAACTTTAGCTGTTTTCAACTCAGTTTCCAGGTGTTGCATTCTGTAAGAAAATTTATTCTCTTCATGTCTAACATACTGTGTTTGCCTTTGTTTGTCTCTGTCTCCTACTTCTCTAATCACTATTGCTCAATTTTCTTCACAGTTCTTATCCCTCTTAAAAAATAAATAAGCAAATAATTGCTGTCAAACTGAAGCCATGTTTCATGGAAAGCTGAACCTCCATTAACTTTTAAATGGCTATGACTTTCTGGAAGTAGATCGCCAACCTTTCTCTCAAGATGCTTGTAGGTGGATTTGAAAGATCAAACTTTTAATTAGTAGCAAAATACTTAACCATTTGCATTACCCAAAAGCTCAAACTCTCACAAGAGCCCTCCATCAGGTTTCCAAGCCTGGAAATCACAACAGAAGGAGCCTGCACATCTCCCTCCCTCAGAGCTTCTGGTGCATTTGAACTTGGGCCTATTATTTTATGTGTGTTATTGCTATAGCTGCAATAACAGTGAACTCTAACCTCCAACCTTTCAGGAAAAACAGGTCTTCTTCTCTGCTTAATCTTACTCTACTCTTTAAGTTTCTGCCATAGCAACTTTAACTTCCTTTGAAGCACTCCTTCATAGCCTTCACACAGGTGTAATTCTCAACCTAAAATATCCCTTCCATGCCTTCACTCAAATCCCTGAGTGACTCCCACTCATCACTGAACTTAATGTCATGAGAGAGTCCTTATTAAGTCTTGTCTTCACAGAGTCCTGAGCCCTTATCTATCTACTAATAATCAATCCATTAGTAAGGCAGCATGTTTTACTCATGTTGTTGTTGTGTACCACAATGTCAGAATCAACCCAGAGCTGACCCTCCAGTGGGTTTTTAGAGGCAATAAATTGCATGAGAGGAAACTTCCCATCTTTCTCTCATGGAGAAACTGGTGGATTCAAACCATGTACTTTTGTGTTGGCAGTGCAATTACTGATCACTAAGCCACCAGAGTTCTCTAAGGAATTCCCAGGTAGACCCAAACCTTTGGTTATTAATACTTAACATAAATTGTATATGCACATGTATATCTTTATGGCAAGCCTTCCCAACTAAATTGTAAAGTCCCTAAGTACAGGACTTTGTCTTTCATTTGCTACATGATCCCTTAATGCTTAACCATTGCTCAGAATACAGTAGCCAGTACCAATTTCCACTAAGCTGATTCCAAATTATGGTGATTTCACGTGTGTCCAAGTAGAACTATGCTCCATAGGTTCTTTAATCATCAATTTTTCAGAAACAGACAGGTAAGCCTTTCTTCCAAGGAATCTCTGCTTGGAGTCAAATCTCTAACCTTGCAGTTAGCAGCTAATACATCACACCACCCAGAATTCTTTACAGCCACACTTATTTAGTAAATATTCCATCATTACAACATCATTGCAACTTTATTGGTTGTTGATCGCTTTCCAGTTGCTGATTCGAGTCACTTTCCAACCCTGCTATATTTCCTGTGATGTGGATTCTTGTGATCTGATGCTAAATGTTTTTCAATTATTTGAGTAAGTTTCTGCTCTTGTAATCAACTTCTCACAATAAAGTTATAAAAAAAAGTTACCACATCAAGAGGTAGCAAAGCCGTTTACAGATTGGTTAAGAGAAGAATAAGAATCTCTTAAGAGACTTTTCTAAAAACAGCTATGAGATATCATCTCACCCCAGTAAGAATAGTAAAATTTAACAGAACACCAAGCAACAAATGCTGGTGAGGATGTGGAGAAACTGGAACTCTTGTTCACTGTTGGTGGGAATGTAAGATGGTGCAACCATTGTGGAAAGCGGTGTAGCACTTTCTCAAAAAATTTCTAATAGAGATACCATTTGACCCAGCAATCCCATTACTGGGAATATACCCCAGATAGACCATGTCTGCCATCCAAGCAGATATATGCACACCCATGTTTATTGCAGCTTTGTTTATAATAGCAAAGAGTTGAAAGCAACCTATTTATAATAGCAAAGAGTTGGAAGCAACCTAAGGGCCCATCAACAAACGAATGGATAGAGAAACTGTGGTATAACCACACAATAGAATACTATGCCACATTGAAAAACAAGGAACTCATGCAATATTATTCAAAATGGGTGACTCTGGAGGACATTATGCTGAGTGAAATATCTCAGTCACAAAGGGACAAATACTGCATGGTGCCACTGTTGTAGAATGGGTCTGACATCAGGGTTGGGGTATGACAGAAAAAACTGGATAAATTATGTATATTGTATTGAAACAGGTGAGTGAAAGAACAGATTAGAGGTGATATATGATTGAATATTATGGTTAGCACAGGAATCCAGAATTAAGGTTACATAGAGAAGTGTACTCGGGGTGGGGGATGGGGGGGAAAGGGATGGGGGAATTGTATACTAATGAAGGAAATTTTTTTTTTCTTTTCAGAGAGGGGAGTGTACTGGTGGGGAGGGATGGGCAGGGTGAAAAGTGCGGCAATGAATGAATGGAAATCCAAAACCTCTGTAAATGTCTATTAAAATGAATAAAAAAAGGGGGAGGGAAGAGACTTTTTTAAACCATCCCCATGTGATTGATGGCGCTGGACCTTATTTCTTCAGTTAGGAAAGAGGAGAAAGAAGATTGCAATCACTGAAAAGGATAGATAAGAATAGAAGAGTTTATGATCTCTAACATAAGGAATATGACAAGGAAACAATTGTTTTTCCAAGGATTAGGCCTTTGCTGAAAACACTGATTTCCTCTCCTGGAGAGTCTAATTCAGCAGGTCTGGGCCAGAAGAGGGGAAGGATCATGTAATTTTAAATACAGTATTTAACAAAATTGCCCAGTGATTGAAATTATTAGACAAACCCGGGAAACATGGATTAGAAAGAAATTCTACCAAGTGTAGTTTCAGGCCCAAAATACTTTTTCCATTTTCAACCAAATGCAGAGAAATGTTAGTCACAGACATCAATTAATGGAAATTATGCAAAGCAAGCTGTTTTCAAAATTATAAATGGATTACTAATAATCTAAGAGGCTGGATTTTTTGTTTTGGGTTTGGTGTATGTGGTTTGTTTTGCTTTGTGTTGTTTTGTTTCACTTTACAGAATTGGTTTGACAGTTTCAAAGTAATCTACCTAACCAAAATCTACTGCTTCCAAATCGATTGCAATTCACAGAGACCTTAAAGGGCAGAGTAGAATGATCCCTCAAGTACCAAGGCTATGATCCTCAGTAAAGCAGACTGCCACATCACAAAGTGGATTCAAACTGCTGACTTGTTGCTTGATAACTGAGTACTTTAACTATGCCAGTGGGGCTGTTTAAATAATCCACAGTGATAAGACTATTTTAGTTCTTTATCACAGAGAATTTCATTGAGGAAAGGGTAAATGGAATCGACTGGCTAACAATTATTTATAATAATGTGCCAGATATTTAAAAGCTTGTGCTATTTCTATTTGTTTAACTTCCAGATTAGTAAACTCTTTTGTGTTTTATATGGGATATGTTTAAACAAATATTCTTATATTTATCTAAACTGTAACTTGATCTTGTGCATTATTTGCATTTTTAAATGGATTTTTTAAGTATAGGAGCATACCATCATTGAGAATAGATTTAGGTACCTGAAAATATTTTTTCTATCCTCCTAGACTCATGTGTGAAGAGGTTGGATTTGGGAAGGGGGGCTCTCTTGTTTTGGTGAGGGTCAGGTGAGGACTGTTTAATTGGTTTTCTTTTGTTCATAATCATGTGTGAGCTGATTAGATTTGCTGGGTTTAGCTAACAATGGGCTGTGTGCTGGAAATCTCTTGTCTAGAGTCAACCAAGACCTGGTGGGCTGCCCTTTTATTTAACAGGCATTTGGGCCCTAGGGCCTGGTGAACATTCTCCTAAGCTGTACAGCATTGGTCTGTCAATTTGCTGTACCAAAGTAACTTGGGGTTGCAGTGGTGCTGAATGCTGTGCCACTGGTGTGTCAAATGCCATTACTAGTTACTCATCATAGGCAATGTTTGGTGGAGCTCCCAGACTGCGACATGCTTAGAAGCAGGAATGGCATCCACTTCCTAAACAACATGCCTCTGGCAACTCTGAAAATAGAGAAATGACTCTAGTTATAGAACAGGATTCAGGTCTTTTGTTCATAAAGTTGCTCTACTCATTGGCACTTCAAAACAACAATAGTAACATCTTCCAAGAAAGGATGGTTTGTACTGTTAGACAGCATAGTTCGATTTCAGGCTTCTCTTTGGAACCACATTAATTTGTGGGCCCCAATAATTTGTACCAGTGTTCCTCAATTCTAACTGCCCCTGACTATCAATATAAATTAGGATTAAGTCAATATTAGCTGATACTTCCCCCAGTGTGGAAAATTTGGAAATCTGATTATGTGATACAAGCACAGCCCTTTCTTGATACATTTAAAATAAGAAAGCTCTCATAGCCTCTTTTAACCCAGCTTGCACGTCTGGCAGTTACCTGTTGATGTAGTGTTCCAGTTGTTTTGGGATAATCTTTGGCAGTATCATGCTTGTGTTTTATACTAGTGATAGTGTTTGATAATTTCCACACTGTCAGATCACCTTTTTTTTGGAATTGCAATAAGTGTGGATCTCTTCCAGTCATTTCACTAGGTGGTTGTCCTCCAGATTTCTTTGCACAACCTGGTGAGCATGTCCAGGGCTGCATCTGTTTGTTGAAATATATCAATTACTGTTCCTCACACCCTTTAGGGGTTTCATTCATCCAGGGAGATGTTTCTTGCCCTTCCCATTTTTTCTCACTTCCAGGTATGTCATATGCCCCACGCCCTTTTTTATTTCTCCTCCTACTTACAAGTCTGAAGGGAACAGTCAAGGGGACTCTATTTACATACCTGCTTTAATTGCTCATTTGGGGTGGAGGACTGTCCTAAATAAATGATCATTTTGCCATAGCACTATTACTCAACAAAGTATTTATACAAGTGTCACTTCATAACACAAAAGTAAATAAGACAATTGTTATTGAATAAAGAAGTTTTGCTACTCACTTTCCTTACTCCAGAGCCAAATCTTGATCTCTGTGTTCTTAGAAAATTCTTAGGAGTTTTTCTTTAAAAGGAAGGAAAAGAATTATTTTAAAAGTGTAGACATTCTCAAGTGCTATGAGCCAGATCTAAGGCTAATTTGTCCTTGAAAGGATTACTTCCTTTGTCAATTACCAAGAACAAAGAATATTGCCATTTTTCTTAACATTAGCAAGTCACAGCTATGTATTCAATGCCCTCTAAAAATCTAAAACACATATGTGTTCAGAACTTAGCCCTGGATGGAAACAGAAGCAAGTGTTCAAATTCTAAACAAGTGGTATAATGCTATGTGAATTCCACACCAATTCCCAACACCTTCTATTGGGTTTTGACAGAATCTTATTTTCTTTTCAAAATTGATCACAATTTTGTGAAGTACTTAAGATAGGTATTTTAGAGATAGGGAAACTGAGGCCCACATCCTTTGCTGGAATGACAGCACACGTGATAAATTCAGAACAAGATAACCAACTCACCAGAATCCTAGCCTGATGTTTTTCTTTTACTATAAAAACCACTTTGATAGCAAGAGATTCGGGGATAAGATCACATGGAAATAAAGGGTAAAGGATATCCATCCCTTGATCTTTGAAGGGTCTATGTGTGAATGCATATTGTATGCAAAAAAGGAGACTTGACTGATGGAAAGTTGATTGCATATATTCAGGGCAACCTGATGATACACCAGGATGGAGGAGGGCCTGCCTAAAGGTCCTAATTTGCTTTAAACACTCAGAGTTCCCAATAGGAAGACAGGGTGTGGTAATTATATATCTGGCTTTGACTTATCTCCTCCATATCCTCACTCTCACAGATGTCTTTCAACCATTGGTAATTATAGCTTTGTGAGCCAAAGCCTAGAAACTCATAATCCACATGGATGACATACTAAAATCTATTCAAACATGTAAATGGAGAAAATGTCAGCACTACTGAAATCACATTAAAAGAAAACTGTTTTAAAAAGAAGTAGCCTCATTTCAGTAGCTGTTCTCCACTACATGAAAATGTAATGAATGGTCTCAGGTTGATCTGAAGAGGTCTGCATTAACTTATAGTTTCTAAGTCTAAACAATAACTTAGATAATAAACTAAAGGATGGCAAAACCACAAAATTAATATCAAATGGATTGACATTGGGAAACTGATCCAAATAATTTAGCCAACTTGAAACAATGCATAAACTGTTTTGAAACACATAACAGGAAATAAACACAATGAAGAAAAGCAGTCTTCTGTTATGATGTGTGTTGATAACATACTACTCTTTAAGAATTCAGCAAGTTCTTGCTATTGTGGCAATAGCATGACAAATAAGGTGTGGTGAAATGTCCTTACCTTGGCCACTATCTAGACCAATACTAACATACTCTATCTTATTTAATATCTCAAAACTTAGGAGGGTCTATTTTTTTTTTTAGAATATTACAAAAATAGTTTCTAGGAAACATCAAATAGATTAATCTAATTTGAAGTTTGGAAAAATAGCTCAGAGGGCTTTGTAATAATCTTTAGCTTTATTTAGTCTCAAAGATACTAGTGGTTGGACATTTTTTATTGGAGTAAGCACACAAGAAAATGTTACAGATTTCGGGGATAAGGGTAGACAGGGAGAAAAATGCAACAATGAATGAATGGAAATCCAAACTCTGTGAATGTTTATTAAAATTAAAAAATAAAATTTAAAAGAAAATGTTACAGATTTCAGAGAAGAGTAATTTTTAAAAAAGAAAAACTAGCATATGTTCAGCACTAGCATTGTACTAAGCACTTGATATACTTTATATTCTTGAATCCGCACAGAAACTCTGCAAGATAGAAACTGAGAATGAGAAAGGGTTAGCAAAGTCAAGGTCAAATTCAAAGGTCAAGGCTTTTACAAGTCTTTCACCCACAATGCCTATGCTCTGAACAATAAATCTTTGTGGTAGTACATCATGAGAGATTATGGGATCCTTTCCATTATTAAATTAAAGAATAGTTTCTACAGACATATTTGCATTAGTTGACAGTCCTACTAGAAATAGGAAAATGGGCTAAATTCCTCTGAGGTTGTCTTCAGCACTGTAATTAATTTTAGATTAGTATTCAGATCAATAGATACTTAGCTCACTGCTTTTAATGTGATCACTATCTTTTCTTAAATCATCCAAGTATTTAGGGTCAATATTAGGAGTAAGGTTTTCAGATGCTTATATTTAATGTTTTCCTACTGAATATACAACAGTAAAAAACTGGTCCAGTAAATTAATCCATATAGTAGAAATGGATGCTATTGTTAGAATTATGTGAAAAATAATAACATAAGGAAATATTACTAAATATCAATACATGGAAAAAACCACAAAAGTAAGTATATTACCAATTACTTTTAAATCTATTTACATATGTATGTAGAAAAACAATTGCAAGGATATGTACCAAAATACTGACATTAGCTCCATGTGAGTACTGGGATAATGGAATACTTTTCATTTCTGCACTGCAGTCTTTTTTTTTTTCTAAGAAGAGCATATCTGACATACATTGTTAGAAAGAATGTTTTCCATACCACGCGAATGATGCAATTGAAAATTAAGACAAATAAGTCCTTTGAAATTGTTTTATTCTCACTCACATCAGTACTCTAAGAAAGATTAGAACTATCTGTAGGATTTTCAAAGCTGTCTTTTTGGAAACAAATTGCCACATCTTTCTCCCACAGAGAATCTTGTGGATTTGAACCTCTAACTATCTAGTTAGAAACCTACTATTTAACTAAAGTTTCTCCATGGACCCTTGTAGTGTAAAAATAGACACATTCAATAAAGCTTTGTCTACCTTCATTTGTTGATAGGATGTGACTTCAAATGAGAAAAAATATTTGGATTATTATTATGTATACTGCATAGTTCAAAATTGGGAAGGGCGTGCACCAGGGATGCATCCTATCTCCATACCTTTTCAACCTATATGCAGAACAGATTACCCGGGAGGCTGGGCTCTATGAGTAGACATGTGGGGTCAAGATTGGTGGACGATTTATCAACAATCTGCGTT